>NC_059293.1:12286003-12293503 GCF_017591435.1 Portunus trituberculatus
TCGTACATTTTTCCCACACGATCTATTCCAGTAGTACATTCTCTTAATATAAATCTGCTTCTTTTCTTTAAAATTAGTTAAATAACGCCAGTTCACGGTTTAATGATAATCGTTTGTGCTTCTTTTTCTTCCTAATTCCTTAAATCAAACCACTACAATCTTCCAGAAACGACCAACACTGCCCAAGCCCTCTTCTCTTCATATGTATTTCGCTTTAATAATAATCGCTAATACTTCTTTTCTTTCCAATTCCTTAAACTAAACCGCTAAAATCTCCTTTTATGTAACCAAAACTGTCCGAATCATTCTATTCCCAAAACAACCAACACTGCCTAAGTCCTCTTCTTTACATCTGCATTTCGCTTTGATAATAGTCTCTAGTGCTTCTTTTCTTTTTAATTCCTTAAACCAAACAACATTGAAGTCTCCCAAAATCTAACTAACACTGTCCGAATCCTACTATTTCATACATTTGGCCACAAGCTGTACACCACAATCTGTCTGGCAATGGTCGGATTCCTCGGGTCAGCGCTGTTCCTGCCTTATCTTGCTGACCCGCAACACCTTCAGCTTGGCGGTGGACAGCAGTGGCAGCGGCTTAGAGGTGTTGCCTTGCCATCACCAAGGGCCTGACTAATGCTTGTCGAGGCTCAGGGCGGCTCTCGCATACCGAAATATCTGAGTCATATCCTGTGGTTCTATTCATAATGAGCTTCCACTAATGCTCTTCATACGGCTTCTTATTAATATTATTCACTGCTATTTGAGACGGATTCTTTACTCACATGCCACTCTCAAACATTTCTCTTCATTACACATTCGTTTCTACACATTATAATTTTGGGCAATGGAAAATCTACGCATTCTATTCCATTGATTAATGATTCTAACTACTACGGCTTATTGTCCATCATTTCGCTGTTATTTGAGACGGATTCTTTCCTCACAAGTCACTCTCAAACATTTATTTTCTTAACACATTCGTTTCTAAACATTAATCTGGTTGGGCATTGAAAATTTGAAACAGTTTCTTTACTCACACGCCACTCTCAAACATCAATTTTCTTAACACATTCGTTTCTAAACATTAATCTGGTTGGGCATTGAAAAATTTACGTATTCTATTTCATTAATGGTTCTAATACGAATGGTCAATACGACTTATTGTTCATCCATAAACAAGACAAACAATCATGTCTTCATCTCACCTCAAATAGTAAGTCAAGTTCCTCTCTCCCTGTCACTACTTCCGTCTTCCTCCTCAAGGCATGCGACGCCAAGGTGGAGGAATCTTTGGTGCTGAGTCGCCGGCTGAGCTCACGAGGCATTTGGGTTTGCCTCGAGACCCTGCAGAGGTAAAGTATTGGTTATTTTACTACAGAGAACCTCACTTGCTTGTTGTGTCTAACTATTGAAGTTGTAAGATAATGCAAAGTACAGGTGGTTGTCTTAGAACAGAGAGTGTACTGCATGTCATTATCTTGTGTGTGTGTGTGTGTGTGTGTGTGTGTGTGTGTGTGTGTGTGTGTGTGTGTGTGTGTGTGTGTGTTTGTGTGAGTGTTTTGTTACTAAGATATTGCAGAGTTTAAGTACTGATTACCTTAGCATACTGAGAACCTTGCTTACTTCTTGTCTGTGTATGGTGCAATAACAAGGTAACGGAGCATACCCTTGAAATATATAGTTAGGCAGTTAGATAGATAGACAGATATATAGATAGAAAATGAAATGTGTGAATAACGTAGATATTTAACTAAATACACTTGTAATATAGATGAATGAGTGGATATATGCAGAAATTAAATAGATGCATAGATAAATTGATGAATAGTAGTAGTAGTAGTAGTAGTAGTAGTAGTAGTAGTAGTAGTAGTAGTAGTAGTAGTAGTAGTAGTAGTAGTAGTAGTAGTAGTAGTAGTAGTAGTAGTAGCAGCAGCAGCAACAGCAGTAGTGGCTGTAGTAATACACACAAAACTCGACTTCAACCTAAGCATTCCTTCACCTTCCATTCCTGTCCCTATTCCCACATTCCACCTGCTGCGTCCCAGGGGCCTCATGTCACCCACGGAGTACAGAGTCTACCAGGAGCACCTACAGGAGGAGCGGCAGAGGGAGCAGCAGGAGAAGGAGCAGCAGAGGAAGGAAGAAGAAGAGGAGAAGAAGAGACGTAAAGCTGATGCACGAAGGAATATTTAAGGAAATTTTCAGGAAACTTTTTCACTGCCTTTTTTTTTATTTTGATTCAATAATAAATATAATAATAGACAAATAGTGTTTTCTTTAACTTCTTTTGCTTTCATATGTGTGTGTGTGTGTGTGTGTGTGTGTGTGTGTGTGTGTGTGTCTAATTTAACTTAACCTTACCTAACCTGACCTATTTATTTATTTATTTATGTGTGTAATTTTTTTTTCACCTCGGTCGCCTGCTGCTCACCCAGCCAATCTTCCCCATTACGGAGCGAGCTCAGAACTCATAGACCGATCTTCGGGTAGGACTGAGACCACATCACACACAACACACACCGGGAAAGCGAGGCCAGAACCCCTCGAGTTACATCCTGTACCTATTTATTGCTAGGTGAACAGGGGCCACACATTAATAGGCTTGCCCATTTGCCTCGCCGCTTCCGGGACTCGAACCCGGCCCTCTCGATTGTGAGTCGAGCGTGCTAACCACTACACTACGCGGTGTTTGTCTCTGCTGTGTGTGTGTGTGTGTGTGTGTGTGTGTGTGTGTGTGTGTGTGTGTGTGTGTGTGTGTGTGTGTGTGTTTCACTGTTTGATCTGCTGCAGTCTCTGACGAGACAGCCAGACGTTACCCTACGGAACGAGCTCAGAGCTCATTATTTCCGATCTTCGGATAGCCCTGAGACCAGGCACACACCGCACACCGGGACAACAAGGTCACAACTACTCGATTTACATCCCGTACCTACTCACTGCTAGGTAAACAGGGGCTACACGTGAAAGGAGACACACCCAAATATCTCCACCCGACCGGGGAATCGAACCCCGGTCCTCTGGCTTGTGAAGCCAGCGCTCTAACCACTGAGCTACCGTGTGTGTGTGTGTGTGTGTGTGTGTGTGTGTGTGTGTGTGTGTGTGTGTGTGTGTGTGTGTGTGCGTGCGCGAGCCCGCCTGCTCATTAAACTTTAAACCGGTATCTCTCTCTCTCTCTCTCTCTCTCTCTCTCGTTCATTACGCAAGTCGTTCATCATCTGCCGTCCCTCTCCTTCCTTCCCTCAATCCTGCCCTGCCAGACATGTTACAACAGGAGCCGCCCTTCTGCTTCTTCTTCATTCATCGTTTCATTAATTTTCTTCCCTCCAGTCTATAACTTTCCTTCCTTCCTTCCTTTCCCCTCAGCAACCTTCTTTTCCCATCCAGACTTTACTCCCCTGTACCTCCACTCTGTACCTCCCTGTCAGGTGAATGGAAGAAAATTACTTCGATTTTTACGTTTTGCCTAAGAGGATGGAACTGAAATGTGAAGTAAACTAATTTAACTTTGCCTAACCCAACATAACCTTAAGAAATAAAGAGACCAGAGACAAAACATTGACCTTAAATTTTACCGAGCAATATTCACAATGGTAGAAAAAAAACCCAATCTTAACGTAATTTACTTAAACTCAGATTTACTCGCAAGCGGAGAAATCGACGATATTCAAGCTTAATTCAACAGACTTTAATCTATCGTAAACCTAAAGTGTCCTGATGAAAAAAAAAGCTTAGAAATGAAAAATCAATATAACATTATCTATCATTCTTTCTTCTATTGGACAGATAATCGAATAATATTGAATGAAACTGCTAATTATTCACAAAATAGATTAGTAAATAAATGCATAAATAAAATTGAATAATAAACAAAATAAGTGGAGAGAAAAAAATAAGAGAATACGATAAAATAAAGGAATCAGCAAAAAATCTTATAAGTCTACACGTGGCGATCTGTGTGAATATAAGCAGGAAGAAAACCTACCTACAGTATATCACTCACCCTCCCAATCCACATCCATCAGCATCGAAAAAAAACTTTACCATTAGCTCGGCACTACCAACGCGTTTCCGAGTGTGCCGTGACCCAGTAATGCGATGAAATAGTAAGTGAACAAATGCAATGCTGGAGGCGTGGGGGGATGTTAAGAGTGCAAGAGAATGTGAGGTGACAAGTGTTTATTTTCCGTGCTCATCATGTCCTCTTTTTCTTTACGGTACGTTGGACATGTTTTGACGTGAGAATGTGATTGGCCAATTTGCCATCCCAGCTCATTATTGGTCCGCTGCGTCAGCCAATTACAGCTGTTTTTAACCCAGCAGAGACAGGCCAATCACCCTTACTGCTTCTGCTCCTGCTGTTAGTGTTATCTGTAACGTTATCGTCTACTTGTACGTCTCTCTCTCTCTCTCTCTCTCTCTCTCTGGAATGCTGCGTGGGATAGGCTACAAAATAACCACCAAATATAGCTACTCCTTATTTTCTTAAACGCACACGAGCCTCAGCACTTGTTGCGGCGTGAGGCGGGGCAGTGATTCAGGCCGGGGTCACACTCATGACTCACGGTTACTGACGCAGGACACATGTGCTCTCGTGACTGGAGAAGGCTTTGGGATGGGTGGGAATTTTCGCATAAGGAGTTTAGGGAAGTCTATCACGGGAATAGTATTGATTGATACACGATGAGAGGAAAATTGTAGCTGCTTTTCTAATCATTATCATCCACACTACTATCAACTTCAAAGGGAAAGAGAATGTCGACCAGAGGGAATAGATCAAGGGGAAAAGTGGGAAAAAGATGACAGGAAAAATATAATAGCATTCTAAAATAAATAACTCTTGATTATTCACAAAACAATGAAATCCGATAGGAAAGGAAAATGACCAACGGAAAACCATCATGGGAGATATGGTGAAAGAAAATCAGGGGAAAAATATATCAGTATTCTTAAAATAAGTATCCTATGATTATCCCAGCGATTAAATCTGGGAGTTCATTATTTATAGACGTCCAGGCAAGGATCACCGTCGCCTGCAAGGGATGAGCCTCATTACACAAGCGAACGTTCCTGACACGATGCAAGGAAAAAAACAGATGAAAAATGAACTAAAATCACCCTTGCAAAGCTACTGGAATTCGTGTTTGTAAAGTATGTGGTAAACTTCCTTGTTTGGAGAGAGGGGGAATTGTTCTGGTTAGTTCCACTTCTTACGGTTCACTTCTCCGTCGTGGACTCCTTAATGATGCCGTGTGTAAAAATTGTGAGGAAGAAAAGAGAGATAGAGCGAAGAATAGAAAAAAAAAGGTATAATCAAGTTTTTTTCTTTTTTTTTTTTTTAACGCTCAAGTAAAGGAACGAACATCCATCTGCTCTCATAGGCTCTTGTGTCCATGACAGAGAAGGTTCCAGATAAACTTGAAATAACATTATCGTCTTCATCGGCAGGCAAGGCTGGGTTAGGTCAAGTTTCGTTAGATTTAAATGCATTCAGTTCATTAATTCCACTGTTGATCTGTTCATTGCGTAGGTCATCATTTCATTTCGATGTTGATCCCTTCATTGTTTTTATTTAGGGTTACCATACGTCCTTAATTAGCAGGGACAGTCCTGATTTTGAACCCCCTATCCTGGCATCCCGGCCGGTTTATAAATTTGTCCCAATAATATTGCATTATCTCTTCTTACTTCTGTATAAAAGCAGCAGAGTCAAATGATATTTTCTAATATATTAACGAGGTCCATAAACAAAGATACTGTATAATATTTGCATTATATTTTCTTACTAAAAATCAAATGCATTTACAATATACATATAGCAGTGTATAATGTTAATGTAGCCTCATAATCAAAGATTATCCCAGCTTGCATGTAGAAAATTATGATAAGCTTATTTGTATTACTATTTGGAGAGAGAGAGAGAGAGAGAGAGAGAGAGAGAGAGAGAGAGAACACCATTACTAGGCTACGTTTACTTCAACATTCCCCTTTGAAGCAGTTACGGGTCTTTATGAAACTTAATTGACCCCGTAAGCACCTAAACTACCTTAAAGATATCAACTATGCATGACCAGGAACAAAGAGGAGGGCCGTTGCTCTTCACGTGGCTACCAGGATCTTAAGTACACGCTATTAATGTTAAAGATTCACGGCGTGGTGCGATCGATAACATGGTTCACTGTCACCACAAATTAAGAGTTGACGAAGCTTCAAATAAGTTAGATGGTGATTCGGAGCGCAGTTATTTATAATGTTGATAAATGATGATAGATAAGCAATAGACAGAGACGATATGCATACGTACATACACACAGCATATAACCATTACAAACATCTATACTCTTCATAATTGTACTTTAATTCCTCATTAGTAGCTCCCTCAGATCAGTGTAGTACTATAATCATATCAGACATCCAGGTGAAGCATTAATTGAGGAATGCTGTTGTCATTTGAAATCCCTCAGTTTGCCACACGCGAGGCAGTGGAGAAAAAAAAAAAAAACATTTTAGTATTCTAGTCTACATTAATTTTTATGACGTTGAACTGCTATGCTTGGTGACATCTGGCAACACTTCACATGACAAGCCTCAGTGTACACAACGATAACAGAAGGTTGCCAGTGATCATTCGTGGTACACTGAGGACTCAGGCACCCAGCAATCAGCAGCAGTGAAGTGAAGAGCATGTATGGCCAAAGAATCACCTGAACGAGATCGTAAACAAGTGTTGCCAGATGCAGCCAGGCAGTTTACCTTAGTCTACTGTTACAGAGGTTACATCGCAGCATAACATGAAAAACAAAATATTCCTGCTTATAATTTCTCCCTCTACTAATAGTTATAAGATATCTGTTACTTACGACCTTGTACTTTGCATTATTATTATTATTATTATTATTATTATTATTATTATTATTATTATTATCATTATTATTATCATTTATCTTTTATTCATTTTTTTGTGGCCAATTATTATTCCAGAGACGGTAATCTACGATAAATATATTTTAGATACATACCTAGCCAGTGTGATTTGTCCTTGTGTTCACGCCTCCTGCATCACTCCTGGTTCCTTCTCCTTCAGTGACTGCCACGTGTACACTCACTACAACTAATGGGGACCTCGATACTATATTTTTCTGCTTCCACGAGTAGACTGGAGACGGTCAGACGGAGAGTGGTGAGTCGAGTTGAATGAACAGTCCTATCAAGAAGACTATTTTTAATATTTTACTGCGCAGAAAAATACACACACACACACACACGAAAAAAAAGTGAAATAAAATAGAAAACAAAAATGAATATAAGAAAGGAGGAAAAGCAGACATAACAAAAGACAATGAAAACAAGAAGAGAGTAGAGACGTCCCAGTGTGTAGACGAGATAAGAAGCAGAATTTACTACCCGAGTGTGAATTCCGCTTACAAACATAACATATATTTCAACCACTATTCACATACAGGAAAAGGAAGAGGAGCAGGCATGGAAGAGCGGAATATA
>NC_059293.1:12298503-12391003 GCF_017591435.1 Portunus trituberculatus
AAGGGGTGCCTCAGCGACTTGCGCCACCACCAGCAGCAGCGGTAACGTCAGCAGCGGCAGCAGTCCTCGCCTCACACCCACCTGTATATGTGTGTGTTATGGTTGCAGTTATTCAGGTGATGAGATCTTTTTTCTAGCTTTTACGACCTATAGTATTACAGCTAGGACTTTGGTTTTCGCATATGGGAACCCTTACCCCGAATGGATCCCCTTAATTCCTAACCTCGGACCGTGGATTCGAACCCGTGTGCTTGAGAAATCCGGGCCCCTCAAAGCGGCGGCCCCTATTCAGGTGATGGGATTAGGGAAAGTTAAAGGCAAACTCGTTAAATGTTCCAGCTCATTGTTCTTAATATACCACCACGACAAGTTACGAGCGCACGGAATGATATTAATGTTAAAGTTCGCTGGTTTTAGTAGCGGTATCCATCACACCTGATGCTCTCCAGAAGGTTAATTAAAGGGAGTTAACATGATATTACATGATTAATTGCTAATACATGTTCTACCTCAGCGATTTTTCTTCTACTGTTTTTCTAAGCTACAAGATCATGGTAAAAGTAAGCACGAGGAACTGAAAAAGATAAAATAAATAATGATAATAATTCCTGCCTATTCGTATAATTTCTTCCTTTATTAAATGCCGAGATGATTAACGTTTAATGCAACTTATAATTTTCTCTCCACTCTTCTTCCAAGTCACAAGGTCACAAGATAATTAAGCCGAGAAAAAAAACAACTAAATGTTCCAGCTTAAAGTTTTTACCTACATTAAAAAAGCATGAAAAACACCTATTAGTACCCCTTCCACATTACTATTTTTTCTCTACTATTGTTCCAAGCCACTAGGCATTTTTCCCCATAATTTTTGTTGACTGCCTGAAGTATACTCTGGTGGCTGGCATCTTCAATATACACTTATTTTCAATTTTTTTGTTGTGGTAAGCCAGAGCACCTCTTACATGACAAAAAAAAAAAAAAAAAAAAAAAGAAACGTTACAATATCACACGAGAGCAAGAATAAATAACACGAAGTACACACACTGCTGGAGTTGCACTATTTGAGCTTACCATTGTATTACGAAGCAAAGGAGGAGTTGAAGGCAGCCAGTAGTGATGTGCTGCAGAGGAAGTATCCTTGGAATTTAGAATTCGTATTATTGGAGTGTTTTTTGAAGATATGAAGCCGTCAGTGATTCAACGCTTCGACACTGACACAAAGGACACGGGACGAAGAAAAGTACTTGATTGAATGACTAATGGTAGTGTTAATTAGGAGGAAATTAGCGAACAGAAGGTTGAATGTGGATGAGAGAAAGGACGATGAGTGAATGAATCGCATCATGTCTCTCTCTCCTCAAGTAGACTGCGTCAGGAGGCGAGGGGAGAAGAGGAGAGGGGAGGGAGGCAGTGCTGACCTTACCTAGCGTCAGCGTGTGCTCAGTGCTGAATCCACATTAAGGTTTTGTGACACTTTCACGCGTTTCTGAGATGGCGGTGAGTGAGGCAATGCGACTCTTTCATTCCTCACGTCCCTGCTTGTTTAATGTGTGTTATTCGTCACGGTCGTCTGCTGGTCACCCAGTCAGCCTTTCCCCTACGGAAAGAGCTCAGAGCTCATACTGACCGATCTTCGGGTAGGACTGAGACGACATCATACACCACACGCCACACACACCGGTAAAGCGAGGCCATAACTTCTCGAGTTACACTCCGTACCTATTTACTGCTAGGTGAATAGAGGCTACACATTAAGAAGCTTACCCATTTGCCTCGCCGCTCTCCCAGGACTCGAACCCAGGCCTTCTCAGATGTAAGCCGAGCGTGATAACCACTACACTACGCAGTGTGTGTGTGTGTGTGTGTGTGTGTGTGTGTGTGTGTGTGTGTGTGTGTGTGTGTGTGTGTGTGTGTGTGATTGTGTTAGCCACAATAATGGAATAAATATCTTGAAGCCTCCCTCTTAAATGAGTTCAGGTAAGGAGGGTGGAAATACAGACACAACAAGGGTCAGACACTCGAGGAAGCCTCATCTACTGATCGATATATGATGACTCTCCATTGGCGTGAGTGAATACGTATGTGCACAGGTGTTAGGCGAGGCAGAGCAGGTGTGTGTTTGTGTGTTTGTGTTTGTGTGTGTGTGTGTGTGTGTGTGTGTGTGTGTGTGTGTGTGTGTGTGTGTGTGTGTGTGTGTGTGTGTGTGTGTGTGTGTGTGTGTGTGTGTGTGTGTGTGTGTTTGACAGCCCAGCAAAGCATCTTCCATATACAAGTTTGTGCGTTTTGAAATAAAGAGACGTGAATGTTTCGGCTGCGCGCGATTACATCTCCTCTTGGACACACACACACACACACACACACACACACACACACACACCGCGTAGTGTAGTGGTTAGCACGCTCGACTCACAATCGAGAGGGCCGGGTTCGAGTCCCGGCGCGGCGAGGCAAATGGGCAAGCCTCTTAATGTGTAGCCACTGTTCACCTAGCAGTAAATAGGTACGGGATGTAACTCGAGGGGTTGTGGCCTCGCTTTCCCGGTGTGTGGAGTGTGTTGTGGTCTCAGTCCTACCCGAACATCGGTCGCTCGCTCCGTAATGGGGAAGACTGGCTGGGCGACTAGCAGACGACCGTGGTGAATTACACACACACACACACACACACACACACACACACACACACACACTGAACCCTCAAGTTACAAGAACAAAATTCGATTCTCTTCTATGACCGAGAAAAAAAATATTGGCTCAAACAACAAACCCCTTCCCCAAACAAGTGAGCATCGCACGTCGAGTCACAAGCGTCATTAATTGTTGAGATAATAAAGTTGATTTCAAATGACTTATTAATTGTATTCAAATAGGATTAGCGCGAGTGTGATTAACTGGTATAACTGACGCTTCGTAGTCTCAGAGTGGTGGAATCACGACAGTCACAGTCCTCACCGCCTTACACACACACACACACACACACACACACACACACATTTCTAGTCACTTCGCCTACATGTGTTATATAACGAACCTGTGTTTGCTTCCACGTTGCATTATGAAACTTTCTTTTACTTGTTTTCTTTTATGTCTTTATTCCCTCAGAAACAGATGAGAGAGAGAGAGAGAGAGAGAGAGAGAGAGAGAGAGAGAGAGAGAGAGAGAGAGAGAGAGAGATTATAGACATAACAGTAACTTAGGATCTCTCTCTCTCTCTCTCTCTCTCTCTCTCTCTCTCTCTCTCTCTCTCTCTCTCTCTCTCTCTCTCTCTCTCTCTCTCTCTCTCCATACAAAAATCAAATATCACACTAGTAGCTTCCCCAGTAAGAAAATGCTTCTTGTAATACTAACACAAGTACAAGAAAAAGAGAGAGAGAGAGAGAGAGAGAGAGAGAGAGAGAGAGAGAGAGAGAGAGAGAGAGAGAGAAAGAGATTAGGAGTCCTCTTTCAGGGTGTGGTTCGTATTCTTAAACACTTGCGTCTTATCTGGGTAAGTTTTAACAGGCTCTACTATAAGTTATTGGAGTTCTCAAGAGTGTTTTCATGATTCTGGAGGAGTTTAACAAGGATCCTGCGCCTTCAACTGGAGCAGACGCAGTGAGAAGCGGACTTACATAATCTGTGTGACGTTTTGAAATGTGTCATGGTATGTTTGGTCATATTAGGCATTGGTAGGTAGACTGCAGTGGTTTAGATTGTGTTAGGTTATTTTGGGTTACCTGACCTGATCCAGAATGTAACGTAACTAAAGCTCATGTAACTCAATCTAACTTAATTTTACTTAATGAATAGATGTTCATGTTAAGTTAGGTTAAGTGAAGATTGGTTATGAGATGAGTTACAATAGATGGACATGGAGATTAAGTTCAATTAAACTAACCTAACCTAACATGATCTAACATAAATTTAACTGACCTAACATGGATGGATATTATAATAGTTTAAATTACGTGAAATTAATATCTTTTACCTATGTTACTATTATCTAACCTAATCTGAGGAAACCAACGGAACCTAAACAAACATAAACTAATCGATATTTTCCTATCCTGAGAGTAAATGGATGGGAAGGGAAAGGAAGAAAAGGGGGCAGCAGTGTTCGTAGGAGAGGAAGAGAGAAGGGAGTGAGACAGTGTACATTGGAGAGGAGAGAGGGGGAAGTGAAAAGGAGAAGGTAAAGGGACAGCGCTCACAGGAGAGGAAGGGAAAGCAAGAGAAGGGAGGTTGCAGTGTTCATAGGAGAGGAAGAAAGGGGAAGGGAAGTGAATCAATGTGCAGAAGAGAGGAAGAGAGGGAAAAGAGAGGGAGGCAGTGATCACAGAAGAGAAAGGGAGAGTAAGAAAAGGGATGCTGCAGTGTTCGCAGGAGAGGCGAGACATCAAAGCTAATAATGGCTTCAGGATCATTTAAAATACTCATTAGAATTTCCATACGTAATCACCTCAACAAATCAACCACTTTGCCGCGTCAGGTTGTGAAGAGATTAACCTTTTCACCGCCAGTATCACACTTGCTGCATGTGTAACCCTTCACTGCTCAATAGAAAGCAGTATCTGTACATCCGAGTCACACCTTTCACTATTTAATACAAAAATAAAATCAAGGTATTGAAGAGCATCAACTACTCAGTCACGCCTTTCGCTGGTATAGTGGTGTCCTTAAAGAATCAAAATGCTGGCAGCTTCACGATACTTAAGATAATAAAGTTAGAACTGTGGGGAACCAGAGACTTTATAGGTGGAGTGTTTTTGCAAGATATAATGAGCAACTCACTGATTACAAGAGAGCAGCCACAGAATATATTTGGTTATTTTAATTAAGGGTTTTTAAAAGCTATCGAATTCACAGGTTTAGGATTACGAGTATGTTCTGAACTTCTCATCGAGTATTTTACATGGCACAATAAATAACTCACTGGTTTCAAAAGAGCAACTGTAAGATTTAACAATAAAAACATCTAGTCCTCACCTAAGCAATATATAAAAAGCTGCCAGATTCAATGTTAGCATTACAAGTAGATTATGAACGTCTTACCGAATATTTCACAAGGCAACGAAAAACACTGGATTCTGTAAAAACACCCTTGAAAATTAACAAAACCTCTAATATAAGTTTCAGAATCCGTGTTACATCGCTTTTCAGGGATAACTCTAACAAACCGATGTACTTCTATCGTACTTTGAGGGATCTTGTTTCAGACGCTTTGTTACTTTCACTCACGATGTTACACGGCTTTTAAAAGACTAAAATCCACAAAGTCCTTCTCTAAACACGAAGGCACAAAAGTCACCAAATCCACGGGGTCAGTGCTATGAGTGTCTTCTGAACTTGGCTATTTGAGAAACTAGAGAAGCCAAATGTTGAACAAAGGTGGCCAGTGACCTACCCGCTCTGACGCATCGCCAGGCCCCAGTCTATTCAGCTGTGCTCTGCCCTTCAGGAGGTGCTGTGGTAGGCGGTACGTGAGCCCTGCAGGTGACGGCCGGGAGTAAGTCACGTCACCCACCTTTGTCCTCTTGTTCCGGCGTCTTGTAATTAGTCAGTCTCCTGTCCGTGAATGTATGAATGAATTACCTAAGGCTCGTATTCGTTCGTACTCCTAAACGCTTTGCTAACTCACCAAGACTGTTTTTAATGGTTCTAGAGATGATTGCTTTGGATTTTACGGCAGCTTTTCTTTTTTTTTTTCTGTGTATTTGCTAAATCATCACTACAAATATAAATACACCCTTGAAAACGTCAGAAACTTCTATTATAGTCTGTTAAATGCAAGGTAAAGGCACTGAAACATTCATGAATACAAACGCAACACTCAGGATCTAGATACGCAGCGTCTTGTAATCAATGAATCTCTGGCACTGAAGTGAGAGTCAATCACTGAAGGTTCAGATTTCTAAACGCGCTCTCTCACCACGACTGTTTTCAAAGGTCACAGAGATGCTTAGTTGTGTTTTCATGGCTGCTTTCTCCGGTTATGGTTATGTGTTTTGTTAACCGCTGTCTATAATTATCAAAATCACACTTGGAAACTTTTATTACTCCTGGTGCAACAAGTTAAAAGTAAAGATAAAGCGGTGGAAGATTTAGGAGTAAGGACTTAAGACTCATGCGGGACCAAGATAGGCAGGGGAAGTTTCTCTGCACGTGAATGAAATGTATTCCGTCCTTTACTTGTATGTCCAGTAATTGTAAGTATGAGGCGGTTAGTTTTTCCTTAGACGCATTTCTTAGTAAATAAAGAAAAATACTTCGCCATGCACCTAAAATCAAGGTTGCTATAGAATAATAATAAAAAAAAAACAATCTCGGGATACGGAATTTGAAAAGAAAAGACACATTTCATACAGAAATAAACCTAATTTATCTATTGTAAATCAAAGTTTGCGAAAACCGGAGAAAGAAATTAGAATAGAGAAAAGAACATGGAGAAAAGAGATATATACTTCATAAACCAGCAAACTTAAGCTGAGGAATCCACTCGCCTATTGCCTCGATTCTTAAATGACGGACGATAAAACACAGGACTAGCGAAACTGCTCGGGCCTTCACTCTTTTATCAAATTCTGTACGTACATCACTTTCTTTGAGGAGTGGGGAATTAAATAAACATATCTTCGAACATATACTCCCTTCACTATCATTTTCACACTTAAAGAAAAGGGAAAAAGAGATAAAAGAGGAAGAAAACGATCTCTCAATGCAGAACAAGTGGCAAGTTTTATCGTTTGGAAATGAATTGGTGCCTTGAAACTCCGGCAAGACGAACAAAGGAGTGAGGTGGCCCCGGTGGCGACGTGTGGTGGGAGCGCCTCACCTGTTGCGTTACACATGAATTACGTCATTCATCTGGAAGCCACCTACTCCCTGCCCCTTCCCGTCCTCACCTTCAATTCTCTTTTCTGCAGGAACGCGCCGCCCAAACCGTTACTATTTACAGGTATGATGCAAAGCTAGCGTCTACGAAATGCCTGCTGACACACACACACACACACACACACACACACACACACACACACACACACACACACGGTGGACACAAGAATGCAAGGAATCTGTCAAGAAAAGAAAGGAGACAAACAGAAGCATGTCGAGAGAGAGAGAGAGAGAGAGAGAGAGAGAGAGAGAGAGAGAGAGAGAGAGAGAGAGAGAGAAGAGAACGAGGTGATTATAAAGGGGGAAATGGAAAGAAAATGGAAGAAAGTGAAAGAAAGTATCGTTTGTGTTATAACGGTACAAATTTTTCATTTATTTTTTCTTTCGTTCTTTTTTCTATTTTGTATATGTGTGTGTCTGAGTTTTTTCATCTTTTTTAGTCGTCTGTTTCCGTTTGTTGGCTTCCTACACACACACACACACACACACACACACACACACACACACACACACACACACACACACACACACACACACACACACACACACACACACACACGTAAAGAATGACCAACCAAGTTCCTTTCTCTTCCTTTCAATAGTAAATGTATGGGCTTCCTATACACCATGAATAATATATAAGGAAGGAGGGGCAGGGTTCGTGACAGAGGGAGGAGTGAGGGATGAGGGCTGCTGGGTGGATAAGGGATGGGTGGGTGGATGAGTGGATGGCATTTGGGTGAGGAATGGAAGAGGAGAGGATTGTGTTTATCTGCATTTTGTTTATTGGTGTGTGTGTGTGTGTGTGTGTGTGTGTGTGTTGTTTTGATTTTCCCGTTAGATTTCTTGTCTTTTGTTCTTCATTCTGTATATTCATCTGTCAATCTGTTCCTAATATGTTCCGTTTTCCTTAGAAAGACATTTTTTTTCTTGTCTATTCTACTTCAGTTCTCTTTTATAAAATTCCTGCATCTTTGTCTATAGGTATGTATATTCATCTGTTCATCTCTATTTTTTTCATCTTTCTTCTAATTTTCTTCCCTTGCTATGCTCACTGTCCAGTCTACTTATCATTCTTTAAATCTGTCTATAATGTCTACCTATCCATGTATTTATCTTTTTATCATGCTTTTTACCCATCTTTCTACCTATCTGTCAAACAATCTCAGTGTCTGCCTGTTTATCTGTCCTACTCATTTATCTATCAAGTTAACTAAATAGCTGTCTGCACAATTATCTACCTTCCTATCTATATCTATCTATCGACCTGGCAACCAACATATCTTCATCCTCACCACCACCACCACCACCAAGAAGACAAGAGCATCAACGGGTCTTGCACGTGTCACTCGAAGCTTACAATGACTTATTCTCGGCCTGAACTCGGCGCCCTTTCTCTCAAGTGTCAAGTCTGGAGTGAACTAAGCTGAGACTGCAGACTGTGGCAGGTTGGATCAGGTGGGAATGTACGGGGCAGACAGGTGAGAGATGGGGGAAAGGTTAGAGTGTGTGTGTGGCGGGAGAGAGGGAAAGAGAGAGGGTGGGAGGGATGGAGGGAAAAGTGGAGAGAGAAAAAAAAATCTATAATATTATACGCTTACAACCCACACTTTATCAATATTTTTCCTACAGTCACATATACACACATATATACGTCCATAAATATATGTATATCTCAAAAATTACTAGCTGATAAGTTCTATTAATACTAAGAGTTCTTTACATATTACTATGTATGCACCTTCTCTTATGAACCACAAGATAATAGTCACTTTTGTTTAACCAGTAATCACAATTTGTAAATTTCTTTCACTGGTAAAGTCTGGAACTCCCTGCCTGCTTCTGTACATCATCCCCTTTGACTTGAACCACTTCAGGAGGGAGACGACAAGACACTTCTGAAATTTGGGATAATACTTCTTACTGCACTATTTTGGGACAAGCACCTTTAGTGAGCCTTTTCAGAAATACAATCTGCAATTTCTAGCCAGTAAAATATGTGGAGATGCACTAGAACGAGAAAATAAATATCTCTGAGAGGTTACTGGTTAAGGAAAAATGTACCCAATGGCAGTAAATGGATTAGACAGAAAGAGAGAGAGAGAGAGAGGTGGTGGAACAGAACAGAATGCATAGCTGATTAACCTCTATACTGAAGGTCGTGGCGGTGTATGGGCAATGCAGTCAATCACAGAGAGGAGTTAGTAGAAAGTGAAATAACCTGTAGTGGATAAAGTGGGGCAGGTTTTACGATTTGAGTGAAATGGAGGTCACCTGTATGCATCACCTGACTAGTTAATTTATTGTGGTAGTGAAGGGGGGAGAGAAGGGGAGTTTAGGAGAGTGAGAGAGAGAGAGGGAGGGGGAGCTGGAGAACGAGGGATGTGAGATGGATGGAGAGGGAGGATGGAAGGACGGGAGGCTAATGGAGCTGAGGAGAGGGAAGGAAGGTAAAGGATAGGAAGAGAAGGCAAAGAAAAAAGGTAGGAAGAGGGAGAGAGATAAATGGAAGGAGAATGAAGGATAGAGGAAGGAGAGGAGGAAGGGAAAGGAGAGAAGGAATATAAAAGAAAGCTTGAGGAGAAAAAGAAAGAATATGAGAAGGGGATAGGAAAGAAAGTCACTCATACATACAAAGGACAGATACAAGAAAGACAGACAGACAGATGGACAAGTTCAGAGAAACAAACAGATGGTGACAGAAAAGAAGATAGATAATACAAACAGAGGAAAGACAAATACAATACGCAGATGAAAAGAGATAAAAGCAGTAAATAGAGAGAGAGAGAGAGAGAGAGAGAGAGAGAGAGAGAGAGAGAGAGAGAGAGAGAGAGAGAGAGAGAGTCTGTACATTCCTGCACAAATATTCAATGAGGTAAGAGCTTTTCCCAACAACAACTCTCTCTCTCTCTCTCTCTCTCTCTCTCTCTCTCTCTCTCTCTCTCTCTCTCTCTCTCTCTCTCTCTCTCTCATAAAGCTTTAGTTAATTTCGTGCCTCATATTCCTCTTTAATAAACACAGCAACGCCAAATGTTTTCACTCCTACCAATTATTAGTAACCCTGCCTCCCTTCCCCCTCTCCCCCCCCATTCTAAACTCTTCCCCTTCCTCTTCCCCTTCCCCTGCCAACTTTTTCCCCCCCTCTTCCCTCTTTGCCAGTCATTCATCTCCCTAGATCCCTGTATACCCTTGCCATCTCTTTCTTCTTTGAGCACCCATGCCAACTTTTCCCCCTCTTCCCTCTCTGCCAGTCCCTGTATACCCGTGACATCTCTTCCCTCTCTGCCAGTTTCTCCCCTTCCACCTCTCTGTAAATTAAACTACCAAGCCCTTTCTCTCCTTTACTGCATCTCTACTTTTCTCCTTCCACTCTCTCTCTCTCTCTCTCTCTCTCTCTCTCTCTCTCTCTCTCTCTCTCTTTCTCTGAATAAATGTGGCTATAGTCTATATATATTCTTAACGTGAATCAACAACAACAGTTAGCAGTATTGAAGTGTGTGTGTGTGTGTGTGTGTGTGTGTGTGTGTGTGTGTGTGTGTGTGTGTGTGTGTGTGTGTGTGTGTGTGTGTGTGTGTGTGTGTGTTTGCGTGTGGGAGGGAGCGGGGGAGAGGTGCGGGGGCGTGACGTGATTGTATTAACACTGACATGGAAGTTTTTATCCTTTTTTTTTAATATGGTTGATGTTATTATTGGTTTAGTTCATGTTGTTGTTATTGTTGTTGTTGTTGTTGTTGTTGTTGTTGTTGTTGCTGTTGTTGTTGTTTTCCTCGCCTTTTTTTTTTAATCTACTTGGGTATCTGTCACGTGTTCATGTATCTTTTCTTTTCTTTTTTTCTCTCTCTACTACTTTTTTCCTCTTTGTCTTTTCTCCCTTTTCTCCTTGTCAGGTGTTTACTTCACCTTAATGGAAGAGCTGCCTGGCCTTTTCCTCCTCCTCCTTCTCCATCTCCTCCTCCTCCTCCTCCTCCTCCTCTTACTTCTCCCTCTCCACCTGTTCTCCCTTAATTATGACACTCCTGCACTCCTTCACCTCTCTCCCTGCCTTCCTCTCTTTTCTCAACACAATATGACGTCATGCAAAATACTTTCACGTATCCTGAAGCCTCTTGTTACCTTTCTGGTTAACGAGACATCACCTGAAGGAGGAGAAGGAGGAGGAGGAGGAGGAGGAGGAGGAGGAGGAGGAGAAGAAGGAGGAGGAGGAGGAGGAGGAGGAGGAGGAGGAGGAGGAAGAGGAAGAAGAGGAGGAGGAAGAAGTATAGGTACACATTTTGAAGACTATACATATTTGCTTACCTGTTTCCTTACTCTTCATTAAGGTGAGCTTTGGCGGGCAGCTGAGAATCAATTGTGCATTTTTGTGGCACGTGAACAGGTTAACTATCTCCTAACGGGATTTGTTTGTTACCTGGCAAGCTTAGAACTAATTGACGGTGACTTAATTGTTTTTCACTCGTTCTCTGTTTGGCAACGCTTTCACGAACACACCAAGAGGATTAACTAGCGATGTGTTCACTTTTGAGGAACTGTGATGAGATGCATTATTTACATTGCTGATGAAATGAGAGCAATAAATCGTTTGTATGTCGTTAAATTCACTCTTTTTCACCAGTATTTTCTTTCAATTGTTTATACTAATGCAGATATCTAGTTAATCCTCTTGTTAATCTTTTAGTTATTATATTTGTTCTACTTTTCGCTCACTTTGATATTTTTTCATTCATATTTACTACAGACCTCCAGTTAATCTTGATGTCAACTCACTCTCTTTTCTCTATTTTCTCACATATTTGTACTACACACTTATAATAGTAAGCGTCCAGTTAACTCACTCAATGCGTCACTTAATCACTCAATAATTTATACAGTAGATCTTTCGTTAAGCAGCCACCTCACGCACTCTCTCATTCCAATATTTCTTAGCTCATTCGTACTTCACACATCTAGTTAAGCTTTCCTTCTTTGGTCCACGTTTCCAGGCCGACAATCTCACGCGTGGTAGCTCAGATAGAACACCACACACTCATACATAGCAACCACAACAACGACGAAAACAACTACATATATTACCATTCCTGCTTTTACTACTACTACTGCTACTGATATTACTACTACTACTACTACTACTGCTACTGATATTACTACTACTACTACTACTACTGTTACTGATATTACTACTACTACTACTACTACTACTACTACTACTACTACTACTACTACTATTACTACGACTACTACTACTACTACTACTACTACTACTACTGTTACTACTACTGCTGCTACTACTACTACTACTACTACTACTACTACTACTACTACTACTACTACTACTGTATGTCATTCAAGCTGTTAACCCCTGTCTGTTGCTGATGGAGAGGAATAATATCGTAGACCGTCATACTCTAGCCTAACATGAGCTAAGACATATCACATCTAGCCACACACTTCCACAGTAATTTCCGACAGACACCAAGAATGACAAGGGAAAAAAATCTGTCACATGTATTTTTGTTTTATTTCCAAGCCGAATAAAATACAGGGAATCAAGGAGTACTGCGTGCCGGAAGGTCACACAGATCCTGAACGAGAATGTAGAAAGAAAACAGCATCCAGTCACCGGGAACTCAAATAGATAAGAACATAAAGGAAGAGATTTGGAATTAGAGACGTCCACTTAACAGCCTCAGTGAACTTAAAGGAAGAGAGAGAGAGAGAGCGAGCGATGGGCACGAGCTGTGTGGTGTTGAGGCTCGTGTGGGTGTTCTGACTCACACCTTGACGGTCACGTTGCTGTTGGAATGGAAAACTTGTATCGTCAGCCTGGCAGATCTGTTTACCTGACACTGCTGCGGTCTATGTGAGTATTCCTGGGTGTGATGTGTCGACGCGGCGTGAGGTAATGGTGCTGGTGGTAGTGTTATGTTGTTGTGGTGCTTGTGTCGGGCCAAGATAGTAAGATTCGTGGGCATTTCTGAGTATGATCGTACTCGAAACAAAATATATATTTAATGATAGAAGTCTTCAATATGGCTTGCTGCTTTTGTATTTCATGTACATGCTACACTGCACTGCACGGGACTCTGGTTTACGCGCAGAGGGACTGTAGCTCCGATGCGTAACAGCCGTCCGTGCAACATTTTTGCCTTATGTCACCAAACGTTAACCTCTTCCGCCGCAGCCAGATCATCGCGCTGCTACCCTCTCCTTCGTTCCGCTGATCTATGAGAGGAACGCTGCATTAATCATTAATCTTAAACATGCTACCGTGCTCATTAAGACTTTTAGACTCCCCACTAAAGAGTAAATAAAACTCTTGTAGGAAGGAATGTGATATGTTAGTAATGATATGAGAAAACTGTGGCAAAAAATAACGACATCAACAAAAAGCAACAACAAAAAACTCCTGTAAAATGTTTTGATATTTAACTTATGATTTGAGAAAACGACGATAAGGCGACAACAGCAGTAACAGCAGCAGCAACAACAGCATAGACACTGAAAACTGACAGCCATGCTTGAGTTTTTGATCGATCAGCATTCGCGGAACACAAAGACGAGGGCCAGGAGCACGCGAAGGAAAGAACGAAAATAGAAAAAAAATGTATCGTGTCTATATTCTACAAGTATGACAATGGTAATACAACAGCAGCAACAACAACAACAACAACTATTACTACTACTACTACTACTACTACTACTACTACTACTACTACTACTACTACTACTACTACTACTATTACTACCTACCATTCCTACAAAAATAAGCAGACATAACAAAGAACTGAACTTGAAAAAAAATACAACTCATGGATTAAGATTATGATAGTGGTGACAATGATGGTAATGATGATGATGATGATGATGATGATGAAAATAGAAATATATCTAAAAAAAACTCCTCCTCCTCCTATTACTATTACTACTCCTTAGAGAGACGTAGGTTAAGAGGAGACCTGGTAAAAGTATTAAAGTGGTATAAGGGTTTTAACAAAAGGAACATGAACGAAATTCTTAGGATCAGTAGTGGGGACAGAACCAGAAATAATGGGTTTAAACTTGAAAAATTCAGGTTTAGGAAAGAAATGGGTAGAAACTGGTTGTCAGAGTGAGTGGAACGGTCTCAGTGGTCATGTAGTCAGTGCTGAGTCAATAGGGAGCTTTAAAAGAAGGTTACATGGATGGGGAGAATAGATGGAATTAGCTAGCTTTAAACACACAGGGACTGCCACGTGTAGGCCTGGCGACATTTTCCAACTTCCCTCTTTTCTTATGTTCTTTATGTACTGCTTCTCCTCCTCCTCCTCCTCCTCCTCCTCCTCCTCCTCCTCCTCCTCCTCCTCTTCCTTCTCCCATTACTGATAATGATGATGAAATAAACAGTGAAGAAGGCAACACTGTGGTGATGATGACGATGATGTACAATGAAAACAACATCCTCGAAAAAATAGTAAAATTAATAGTCATAACTTAAACTACCACAACAACTACAACTACTGATGATGATGATGAAATTAAGGCAACACTGTGGTAAGGATAGACAACACACATCAACAACACATGCATCAAGCACCACCACCACCACCACCACAGCCAACACACACGCGGGCTTACTCACCGTTCAACCATTTCTTGCTGCGAGAGGTGAGACCGTTGCCGTAATACTCAGACGGTACTTCTGCAGAGAGGGAGAGAGGGAGAGAGGGAGAGAGGGAGAAAGTGGTTAGTAAGCAGAGGGACAGCGATTGGTAGTTTGATAGAATGATAGATGAGGAGATAGGTTAGTAGGTAGATAGATAAATGAATATGTAGGTAGGCAGGTAGGTAGATAAATAGATAGATAGATAAGAAAGTAGGTAGATGGATAGATATATAAGAAATAGATATATAGAAAGATGTAGATAGACAAAAAAAGATAAATAAAGAACCAGTAAGAAAATAAAAAGCGATAAAAACAACTTAATTCTAATAAATAAAACTAACCATATCCATTTCACACACACACACACACACACACACACACACACACACACACACACACACACACACACACACACACACACACACACACACACACACACATGACTCCCTATGCCAGACAATGCGGACCCCGTGGATACTTGCAATGAGGGACTGTCGCATTCTCTTTGAAAACACATGCAGAGACACGAGTGGAGAGGCCATCAGAGGGTCCTGCCCAGGCGCTTACAAAGGAATACAAGCAGGGACGTCGCGAAAGTTATGAGCTTATAGATTTGTATTCCTTAGACAGGTGGAGATTAGGAGGAGATCTGCTAAAGGTCCTTGGGTGGTAGAGAAGTTACAAGAGGATACAAAGGAAGCGAGAACTATAAATTGGGAGGAAAAGTGTTAGTTGTATTGAATTATGGGGGAAAATTATGTAGTTTTTTGTCTTTCTCTTCAGGTTGAAAAGGATAAAAGCATAGTACAAGAGCAGGCAGGGAAGTCATGGGTAAATTACAAAAGGATGTAAAGAAAGTAAGAACTGTAGAGGTGAGACAATGGGAGGAAAGGTGTTAATTGTACTGGATGATGTGAGAAGTTACGTGTTTCTTTGTCTTTCTCTTTAGCGTGAGAAGTATAAAAGCTTAGTAGACGTGCACGAAGGGAACTTATGAACATATGGATTACAAGTGGATACGAAAAAAAAAAAAAAATAGGAACTACAGAGGAGGGAAAATGGTAGGAAAGCGTTAATTCTACTAGATTATGAGAGAAGTAATGTGTTTTAGTGAGAGAGGGATAAAAAACATAGTACAAATGCAGGCAGGAAAGTTAAGAGCTACGAGACTTCACAAAATGACAAATAAAAAGCAAAAGAGCAGGAAATGTGTGGAGATGTGTTTATTGCACTTGATTTTGTGGGAAGATGATTGTTTTCTACCTTTCTCTCCATCATAACAAGGACGAAAAACATTAGTGGAGACACGGGATAGTACGAATTATGGGGTTACACCAAAGCACACAAAGTAAGAAATATAAAAGAGCAAATATAGGAAGAAAAATATGAACCGTACTGGATTATGTAGAGTATTTATATTTTTGTTTTCTTTTTATGTCGGATAGCAAGAAAAGAAGCGTAAATTGGTACTACGTGGGCATGAGAAGAGGAGGAGGAGGAGGAGGAGGAGGAGGAGGAGGAGGAGAAGAAGGAGAAGAAGGAGAAGGATTAGAGCTGGGAGGAGGAGAAAAAGAAGAACAATAATAATGACAACGATAACAACAACAACAACAACAACAACAGCAACAAAACAACAACAGTAATAGTGCAGTAGTAATGCAGTAGCAGCAATAACCACCACCACCACCACCACCACCACCACCAACACTACCACCACCATCACCACCAACACCACGACCCTACAAACATAAAAACAGTAGTAATCATAACAAGACTAGCTCACCAGTCTCAGCAGAGGATTCCTTATAGTTGTTCCAGCTTTGGCTTTCCCAGTACGAGACGGGCGCAGGTAAGGGGCTGTGTGCGTAGAAGGTGGGAGGAGGAGGAGGAGAAGAAGGAGGATTATTGGAAGGATATTATTGTTATTATTATCATTCTACTTCTGCTTTTTCTATTTCTTATTATTATCATTACTATTTCTACTACTACTACTACTACTACTACTACTACTACTACTACTACTACTACTACTACTACTACTACTACTACTACTACTACTACTACTACTACTACCACCACCACCACCACTACTACTACTACTGCACTACCACCACTACACCACCACCACTGCACCACCACACCACCACCACCACCACCACCACCACACCACACCACCACTACCACCACCACCAACACCACCACCAACCACCACCACCACCACCACACCACTGCACTACTGCTACAACCACACCACTACTGCTACCACCACCACCACACCACCACCACCACCACCACCACCACACCACACCACCACCACCACCACCACCACTGCACCACCACCACTACCACCTGCTACACCTGCACTACCACCTCACCATCACCACACCACCACCACCACCACCACCACTACTACTATTATTACTACTACTACTACCACTACTACTGCTACTGCTACTACTACTACTACTACCTACTACTACCACTACTACTACTACTACTACTACTACTACTATTCTAGGTTTCACTCACCATCCACCGTATCAAGTTCGGACGGGGAATAGTTCTGAGTGTCTAGTAGGCTTTCCCGATAGGAAGGAAATTCGTACGAGGATCCTGGAGATAAATAGATAAATAGATAGACTGATAGACAGATAGGCATACATACACACATACGGACATAAGCATACATAGAAAAGATGAATTGAAGATAGATGAAATAGAAAGAATCAGACATTTACAATAGATCAGTACAAATACACAGACAAACAGATATATAATAAAAATACAGACTGAAAAAAAAGGATAGAAACTAATAAGTTGATTTTGTCCTTTTTTTTTTTATGGAATAAGGGAAGCTGGTTAAAGGCAAAAAAAAAAAAAATGAAAAGGCCCACTTGATTGCCAGTTCCCTAAAAGATTAAGAGAGTTAACCAAAAATCTGGGTAAATGTCTTCAAACCTCCCTCTTGAAAGAAGTCAAGTCGTAGGAAGATGGAAATACAGAAGCAGGCAGGGAGTTCCACAATTTACCAGAGATTACCAGAGTTTACCAGTAAGACAGACAGACAGAAAGTACAGACAGATACAGAGATATTATCCCAGACAACAATACCTATACAGAATGCCTATTTGAGTTAAGCTGGAACAATCTACACTACTTCCCTCATTAGCAAGAACAACACCACAATTAGCACACACATCCACCACTGAGAGAGGCCAAGAGATAACATGATTGACGGTGTTCCTTGCCTATGCGTGAACACCAATAATGAATAGGTAACTGTTCTCTCTCTCTCTCTCTCTCTCTCTCTGTAATGTTTGCTGTTATATTATTTTCGCTTACTAATTTATTCTGTAATTTTTTGTATCATTGTTGTTTATTTTAGTGTGATGTAGGATATTATAGTCTCTCTGTGTTTCTATTTCTGTCTTTGTCTTGTTTTCTGTGTATCTGTCCATTAGTATCTCTGTCAGTTTGTGTTTCTGTTGGTTTTGTCTGTTCTGTTTGTCTGTCTGAAATTTTATCTGTCTACCTGCATATTCTCTCTCTCTCTCTCTCTCTCTCTCTCTCTCTCTCTCTCTCTCTCTCTCTCTCTCTCTCTCTCTCTCTCTCTCTTCTTGGGCATGTCATTTTTTCAAGGTATCGTGTTGAACTGAACGGCGAGAGAAGATCAGTTTGGGCATTGATAGAGACCTGAATGTTGAGTTTTTCCTTATTTTCTTACGTTCTAATGGAGTAGCAAGAAATTACCCAGTTTACGAGTTGATAAAAGGAGAGAAAACTGGTGTAAATTCAAACATTGGTCTACTTTTGTTAGATTTAAGTTTGGTTTTATTTATGCATTGGAGCGGGGACGGGGTGGAGGGAAGAAGAGGAGGTGCATACCTAGTGCTATAACATTTAATTTGATAGGGTTTAATTTGAAGTATTAATTAAAATAAGGATTACATCTGAGTGAATAATAATGAAGAATGGGATATTTAAGTTAACCTGTGTGTGTTATTGCCTTTTTTTCGTTCATTTCTTTAATGTTCTAATTGAAAGTATATATTTTTTTGACGTGGTAATGATGAAGCACATTTTAGAGAGGTTCAATAACAACAGCTGCAACAAAAATGCTCATAACAAAGATAACACTAATAACAATACTGAAAAGTGAAAGAGAGAGAAAAAAAAAACATGAACTTCAAAGAGCTTTCACCACAAAACCGAGGAAACACAAATTGCTCCACGACAAAAGAGTAAAAGTTAGAAATATTAGGAAAAGAAAATGAAAGGGAAAAAAATGAAATACACGTACAAACACACACACACACACACACACACACACACACACACACACACACACACACACACACACACACACACACTCCTCCCACGCATGCACACTCCCGTAAATTTCAATACAATTTTTTTTCTCCTCACACACACACACACACACACACACACACACACACACACACACACACACACACACACACACACACACACACACACACACACACATAGTCTCTCTCTCTCTCTCTCTCTCTCTCTCTCTCTCTCTCTCTCTCTCTCTCTCTCTCTCTCTCTCTCTCTCTCTCTCTCTCTCTCTCTCTCTCTCTCTCTCTCTCTCTCTCTCTCATAAGAAGGCATAAAACAAATTGAAAAGAAAATTAATAAAAGAAAAAAACATCTACTTTCTCGAATGAATCAGTAAATTTCCCATTAGATAAGACAGTAAGCACTATTGGACCACTAAACGCTACAGTACTAGATCCCACGAAAAGCAAAATGTGTGAAATCTTCATAAGCATCTACAAGAAAAAGAAAAGTGATAAAAAGAATGGATTTTTGCAATTTCTAGCCAGTTAGTGTTTGGAGGTGGCTGGAGAACAAGAAAAGATGTCTCAGACTGATTGGTAATGAAAAAAAGTCATAAGACACATCATGTCCACCTTTTCTCCTACAAAACCCTCCTAGAAAACTTAAGCACATCTCCGTTAGAACAGTAGACGTATTAAAGTCTCATGATATATTCGCTCAGGTAACCAGATAGGCATTAATTAACCCACAAGGCGAAAGGCGTAAGACACAAAATTTCCATATTTCCTACAAAACCCCCTTGAAAAATCTTTAGTACATCTGCTTTCAAACAATAGACCATTTAAAGACACATGATATATTCGCTCAGGTAACCAGGTGGGCATTAATTAACTCACCAATCTCTGCAGGACTCACAACAGGACCCCGCACGCCCCGAGGAGGAATCCTTATGGTGAGAATGCCAGGAGCTGTGACGGGGGAGAAAGAGAGGATAAGTGAGTGAAGAGAGAGAGAGAGAGAGAGAGAGAGAGAGAGAGAGAGAGAGAGAGAGAGAGTACACAAAACCAACAGAAACACAGACTGACAGATATATAAACAGAAAGATACACAGAAAAGAAAGAAAAAAAAACAAAGACAGAAATCGAAAGACAGAGAAACTATAATATCATACTAAAAATAAACAACAATGAAAAAAAAAAACTAACTTTGCATCATAAGGAAGGAATAAATTAGTAAGCGAAAGTAATACAACAGCAAACATTACAGGGAGCCTCAGGTGGGAAGGTAATAAGTGCGTGCATTGCCTAGTCACCTGTGATGGTCCTTCCGAGTGACAGAACAATTATATTCTTTTCTTCCACTCACTGCACCGCGCGCGTCATCTTTCTGTGTCGCTCTCGAATACCGATCCCGTTTTTCTTACAGTAATTAAAGGTAACAAGTCGAATGAAAGTGCTTTGGATACAGGCTCCTCTTTTCCTGTTTTTCTGCTTTCATTTTCTTCTTTTGTTTTAATGATTCTCCGTTTTCTTCCAGTGTGTCAATGTAGTGAATTGAATATGAGTGCTTTAGATACAAGCACTTCAGTTTTTTTTTATTTTTTCACTTTCTTTTTCTTTTGATTTAACGATTCTCCGTTTTCTTTCAGTGTGTAAGCGTAGTGAATCAAATATACGAGTGCTTTTGACACCCATTCGTTACTTCCTTTCCTCCACACACTCGCTTTCTTCGTCGGTTTTAATGATATGCTAAATTAAATACGAGCTCTTTTGACACCCAGTCCTTTTTCTATCTCATCTTCGTTTCCTCTCAGTGCTTAAATGTAGCGCAAATCATTATACAGACCCTTCTCTTTCCCACTCATTTTCTTCCTCTCTTTTAACAGTATGACTCATTGTTTTCTTCTGTTTCGATACAATAAAATGGTTCATCTTTCGTCATAAAACTCTCCATGTCCATTAATAGAAAAAAAAAAACTGTCCTGTCTATCTACTGGTCAGTGTCCTAATTTTCCGAGTCGCTAATCCTCAAAAGGCGTCTTTGTCCATCGCCTCAATATGGATCAACCGCCCTGCTTCCTCTAATCTTTTGAGTGAAGAGAGCATAAGACGCACACTCAGGGATCACTTGCTTTCTTACCACTTTGAGCCTTAAGCATCTCAGAAATTCTCACAAGGACAGTGTAAAATGCAGCTGAACCATAATATTACTTTCTTGTGGCCGATTACTGCTTTCAATCCTCTCTGACTGCTACAGCTTCACAGGAGGGTTGATGAGATCGTCAGGTGCAGGTCTTTGATATCTCAAAGGACATCGGTGACAGAATGTTTAAACCTTTCATTGCATGCAGTTTTATTTCAGCACAGCAAAGTCATCCAGGCTTTTAAGCTGAGATAATGAGACTCAGGCAAAACTGTCAGAGTTAAAACGAGGAGGTATATTGAAAACTCTTTGCCTTAGTGATTCACTGTAAAAGTTTTTGTTGATTTTCTTTTAATGTTAGTAAGCTTAGAGCTACAAAAATATAGAAAAAGGTCCACTAACGTACCAGTTCCCAAAGATAAAAGTAAAAAAGGATTATCCAAATTGCAAGTGTCTAAAAATCTTCCTGTTGAACATCCAGTGGTTGCGATCTATCAGTGCAGATCGAAGTCCCAAGACCTATGTGTCGGTAAATTCTTTAAAGTATAGACATGTAGAAGTGGACGAACATAAAAACCTAGATGGAATTCTATTTCATAATGCATTCAGTGTGGACTTGTGTAATCTTTCTAGTGCCTCTGACAAATTTTACAAAGTACAGAGAATAATATCTACATGTGTGTGTGTGTGTGTGTGTGTGTGTGTGTGTGTGTGTGTGTGTGTGTGTGTGTGTATGTATATATATATATATATATATATATATATATATATATATATATATATATATATATATATATATATATATATATATATATATATATATATATATATATATATATATATATATATATATATATATATATATGTTCACTTATCTTTATAAAAGATAAAAAGAATAAAACAATAAAGCAACACTAAGCATCAAGGCAGAAGGAAGGTGAACACCAGTGAAGAGGCTGCAGTGAAAAATGAAAGTTTTGCCTCGCGTCCCAAGCTTGTAAAGTGAACAGCAGTGAGCGTCGCAGGGCCACGGCCCGTCAAGCATGCTGCAGATCACCGCCTCCTCCAGCCCTGCCTCATGGATTATCTAGTTTTTACTACAACTCAGCTTAGCGTCAAGGTACAAGCTAAGCAGTGGAAAGAATGCCATACTTCATCTATTTTATTTTATTTATTCATTTAATATAATATGAATATGTAGACTTTTTTTTTATTATACAGTGGAAAGCCCACCTTATCTATTTCATCTTATCTATTCATCTTCAGACTTTTCTTTTAACTCCTCGTGATGTGAATAAAAAAGGAACAGGGACTTCTCAACTGCGAAGTGGAAAGATCATCATACTCACATAGTTTAACTATTTATCTTTTTTATTTAATTCAATGTGACGTGAAGATTCGGAGATTACGACAGTGAAGTAAAAGTGTCACCATATTTACTTCATTTATTTACCTGTTTATTCAACTCAGCGTGGGTTGAAGATACAAGGACCTCTTGAATATGAAGTGGAAAGGTAGCTATGTTTTCTGTACACTTTTTGTCCATGTCTGTCTGTCTGTCTGTTTGTCTGCTAGTGTCGCGGTTTTTCTGTATACCTTGCTAATGCTTTTGATTAATCTGTTACTGCCTTTTCATTTGTTTGTATTTTGTTTGTATTCCTGCGTTTCTCTGTCTATTTTCCCGTCAGTCTGTCTATCTGTCTGTTTGGCTGTATGTCTGTCCATCTGTTTATATGTCAGTCGGTTTTTATGTTTATTCGTCTGTCTATCTATGTGTATGCCTCCACAATTTCTCTCTCTCTCTCTCTCTCTCTCTCTCTCTCTCTCTCTCTCTGACAATTTACACCTCATTCCTCCTCCTACTCATCCTACTTATATTCCTTCCACCATTTTCCTCTTCCTCCCATTATCCTTCATATCCTCCAGCTACATTTTTATCATTCACGTTCTTCCCTCCCTCTCAGCCTTCCTTATACTCAGTCTCTTTTTTTTTTTTTTTGGGGGGCGGTCCCTCTCCTTCCCTCTCTCTCCTGGCTGAGTGTGTGCGACGTTCAGGTAAGCCGTCCTGTCAAAGCTCATACGCCTTATTCTGGACTCCCACGTCACCTTCTCTACCTTGATTGAATTCCCCGTGTCCAACATCAAGAAGAGGAAGCGAAGCGTGTTTAGCTATGGTCATTCCACCTCCCCTTCTCTCTCTCTCTCTCTCTCTCTCTGTCTATTTTTATCAGTTCCTTTTCTATTCTCTTACTTATAGATTACTGGTAAGGGTTCTGTTGTAGGGTTAGTGTAAGTTGTTTATTGGAGCCATAGAAGGCGGAGAGGAGGACTTATTAGCATTCTAGTAATTAGTGAAAGGAAGCGAATGAAAATCTAGTAATTCTTCTCTGTTCTTGTCCTCATTCCTTTCCTCATCTGATCTGCGTGATTTTTTTTCTTTTCATCGTGTCCTACACCAAACGAAGCCGGGCGTGTTTAGATTCTGTCATTTTTTTCCATTTTATCCTCTTTGTTTCTCGATTTCTTTCATAATTTTGAACACCGACATCATCATTCTCTGTTTTGATTCAATCCCACGTGTCCAACTCCAAGTGGGTAGGGGAGGAAGTCAGGCGTGTTTAGAGCCAAGGGTATTCAATAATTTCTGTAGCTCTACGTCTTTCTGTTTTCCTTCTGTTCTCTCACGCGTGGGTTACTGCTAAGGGCTTGTAGATCAACAGGTACCCGCCTCGTTATAGATCAAAGTATCTCATCTTATATTTCCTTGTCCTTGTTTCTTGATCTCTTTTATTAGCTCGTTTGTCTGTTTTTGTCCATCTGTGGAGGTCTGGTTTTCTTTTCTCAGTTTTCTTTATCGTATTATTCTTTTAGTGTTCATAATAATGGCTTTGTCACGTCATGAAACACTTTTTATTCTCTCAGACTGTAGAGAGGCAACAGTCATGGATAGTCGAGTCCTCATAAGATGTTTCTCCCATTGAATCTCCGTTAGACTGCGACTGGATTCCTTAAAACATCCCTGAAAAGTGCATTAACTTCACCAGATCCTCTTAAATATGCAGAATCTTTGTCAAACTATCAATAGAATCGTAGAAGCACCATTGACAGCTCCAATAACTCCTAATAAAACATGTCACATAAGCAGACTCTCAGCTAGACTATAGAAAGAATCACAAAAACAGCCCTAGAAACTTGACTAACTTCCACTAAAGCGATTTAAACAAACAATGACATCAAAACACTCTTAAAAGCATCAATAACTTCCATTTCAGACTTAAAAGTAATGAAATAAGAAGCCAGCGTTTGAGAATGCGGTCCCAAATAAACGTCCGGTATAAAATGTTTGAGGTATTGTGATATTAAAGTGTGGCTGGCTTAACTTCAATGCTTTAAAAGAAAACTGATGTAAAATAAAGACGAACAGGGTCAGAAATAGAGTCATCAAGGGAGAATAAATAAAGATCGCGTGAGTGAAAAGAAGAAAGTCACACACATTTAGATAAATTAGGGAAGAAAATGGTGATGACAGGGGCAGAGATGATATAAGGTGATGATGAAAATGATGATGTGGGAAGATTTCTAAGACGATAATGAGAGTGCCGTGCTAAGTAATGTGTGTGTGTGTGTGTGTGTGTGTGTGTGTGTGTGTGTGTGTGTGTGTGTGTGTGTGTGTGTGTGTGTGTGTGTAAACAGCTGATTGACACACACACACACACACACACACACACACACACACACACACACACACACACACACACACACACACACACACACACACACACAAATTTACACAAAAGTCACTAGTTCTATCCGTTGTCACATTTTCATCAGTACACTTTTGCATTTTATCTAACTTTTCATTTATGTACTTTCCATTTATTTTTGTTTATTCGGGTGAAGATGAACCAATCAATTTTCCCGTCTTATTTGTATTGCTGTGTGTTTTGCGTCTATGTATATATTCATTTGTCTGTTTATTTGTCAGTGTATTTAGGTATCTATCAGGGAAAGGATGAGTCAGTTAACTTATCTATCTATCGATGTATGAATAGGCTTAGATGAATGAATGGATGAATGAATGAATGAATGAATGAATGAATGAAAGAACAAATTAAATACACGAAGTTCTCAATGCTTATCTATTCTCTTCATTCATTTACGTCCTTTATAATTTTTTTGACCGAGTTAACTTTATCCCTTACTGTTTTTTGTCTTTCTTTCCGCCTATCTCTATATCAAGCGAGTTTCTGATGATATTTTTATGGACCTAGTGACGGATTAACAAGATATCCACATTATCAAAAGGAGAAACACTTTCAAGAACACACCTGGTCACATCGTGTTTTTTTTTTTTTCATTTAAATAGTCGTGGTGAGAGAGCAAAGCGTTTCAGAGTATACGGGTTTCAGTACAGTCATAAATTTGAAAGGTAAAGCTACATAACATGGAGGCGTAGCGGGGACAACAGTGGCCCCAGGAGAAAGAGGTAGGAAAAGTTTGCTACAAAGTGAAGAAACGCACAACAACGGAGGCAACATTCCGCACAATGCTTCCTCGTTACCGCCAATTGGCCGCTTAGTGAGTCAAACGTGCGATGAATGTACGTCAAGGAAGGAAAAGAGGTAATCTGCCGAACTTCCAAGTGGCAACGCTTCTGAGTTTCTTGACAGCGCCTGGTTGTGATAATATTTAGAAGTTACTGAGACTTAACAGATCAACAATGTCAGTCTATCTACTTAATTGTAAGTGATTGGATGAATGAGTTAATTTGTTTATGTTGATAAATGCATAGAGGAGGAGCTAGGAAGGAAAGGCTCTAATCTATCTAACTTCTCAGTACCTGTGTTTGAAAGTTCTTCGATATCGGGGTGTGATTGGAGGGATAGCCACTGATCACTGCCACTTGATAAATCGATAAAAGGTCAAAAAAAAAAAAAAAAAAATCACAGAAAAAGTCCATTCCTTGTCTTTGTATGTTTATGTACCTGACTATGTATATATTCTTTTACTTATCTGTTTATTTATCTATTTATTTATCTATCTATCTTTTATCTATCTATCTCTGCCGGACGAAGAAAGTATATATACTGATAACAAAAAGTGGAATTTGAGGCACAGACTAGTAATCCCTCACCATTTCACCAGGGTATTCGAGGCACAGACCAGCATTGCCTCACTATTTCACCACAGTATCAGAGTATTAGGGCCCTGGCACAACAATAACCCGCAATCACGACATGGCTTTACGAATACTGGAATCCATTTCTTTACTACGACTTAATACATGTTTGAGCCAATGAACAAATTAGTATTCTGGCCGGGCAGTGCTCACCGACCCTTGCCTGGCTCACGGTGGCATTAAGTCATTCTGGATCGCTATAATAGACACTCAATGCACCGTCTTTTTTATTTTTCCCCTTTCTTTTGCCTTCTGCGTCGCTCACTGAGTGGTGTAATTACTGCGGGGAACGTAAAACAGGTCAGTAGACTCTCTCAGACTGGGAAACGACGCTCACTGATGAGAAGTTAATGAAATATCACGAGGAGTTTTAGTCGTGGGCGTGGTGATGGTTGGGGGTGCGGGTAATGGTGGTGGAGATTCAAAGTGTGAAGTGATTTTTTTTCTCTCTCCGCCTCTTTAATGTGATTTAAGGAAAGAAAATTTCTGATGGGACTCCTTGATGCAATATTCTGCCCGGAAATAAAAGATCTTCATTAATTCTGCTAAAATGCGGTAAGAAAAATATTCTGAGTGTCTTTCTGTCCGTCTGCTGGTATGTGTGAAAATCTGCGTGTTTGTATTTTGTCAATTTTGTCCGTGTCTCTGTATGTATTCACAAGTATATTTCTGTCTTTATCTATCAGACTATTTATGTTGTTCTTGTGATTTTTAATTGAACCATAACCTAAAATACTCATCATGTATCGCTTAGTCATTGCATTTTGAGATTAATATAATTTATCTGTCTATATGTAATCATCTATCTACCTCTCTATCTATCAATCACTTCTTTCTTAAACACTCACACATACACTCCACACGCCTCCGCCACTCAATCTATCTACATAATATATTAATCTCTTTATTACTAATCTATCGATCTATCCCTCTCACTGTCTATTCCTTCTTAAACACGCAGAGATCAGCACCACCAGCACCACGAACACCACAGGACCTACACTCTCGAAATAGACGAAAATAAGAATAATAGCACATGTCCCAGGTCCACGGGGCTTGGGATTGAAGCAGCAGGTGGGGGAGACGAGGCAATAAGACTCCCTGGCGTTCCTTCTTCCCTCACTGCTCCTCCCTGTCTGTCACGATGAGCCTCCGCTGTTTGGTGACTCAAAGAAAACGAGGAAACGAACAATTTGCACGATTTTGAGAGGGAAACTGAAATATATCATAAGAAGTAGATAATTTAATAGATAGATAGATAGATAGATAGATAGGTACGTAGGTATATAGGCAGGTAGATAGGAAGGTGGATAGATAGATAGATAGATAGACAGATAAATAGATAGATAGATAGATAGATAGACAGATAGACCGATAAATAAATAGATGAGAGAGAGAGAGAGAGAGAGAGAGAGAGAGAGAGAGAGAGAGGAAGTTATTTATTTTCAAGTTTCGCTCTCCTTATAATTAATGAACAATGGAAGGAAAACGAATAATTTGTAATGATGTAATGGAGCTGTGAAATTTAATAGTGACGAGGAAAATCAAATCATCATGTTTAATTATGGTATGTCTATTTTTTCTCCTTATTTTTCTCTCATTCTTTTCTTATTTCATCATTTTTTGCTCTTTCCTTATATCTGAGAGAGAGAGAGAGAGAGAGAGAGAGAGAGAGAGAGATGTATGCTTCCTGAATAGTCAATGTCAGTGTTGTTCAATCTGCGCCTTTCTTCCTGCTTGCATAACGAGCGTCTCTCCCGCGCCGCCACACAGTGTTATTCAGGGTTCGCCAATACAGACGAGGAGAGACGTGGCGAGCTGCTGTGGACGCCTCCAATCCATATTCCTCGATAACATAGTCAGCCAGATAAGCTCCACTCGCTCACTCATCTCGTTTTCTTTACTTAATAGGTATAATCTTGGGATACATAAATGGTACTTATTTCTTTTTTAACTGGAATGTAAACTGAGCTGTGAATAAATAATAAAGTCCCCGTTTTGATTGTTGTTAAAATTCGTGTTTCTTTCAATACGTGTGTCATATATAAGGTGTTTTTTCTGATCTTTTTTTACTCAACTGTAGCTAAACTGGGCTGGAAATATTATATAGTCTTACCTTTACGTACATCATATATATCTGGTTTACTCAAAGCGCGTTGGCAAGTATTCCATTTCACCACTAACACTAATACACAAAAGGGAGTAAATATAAAGAAATTGGTATGTAATAATTTCACACCAGTTACTTAGCCATTTTTCCTTCTACATTAACTTTTAACCAAGATAGCTCAAGGGGTGTTACGAAGTGTTCCAATTCATCCGTTTAAAAAATATACAAAGGGATTAAGTAAAAGAAAGAAGCCACACAGTTTCAAATGAGAGATTTTACTTCCTTACCCACATCCTCAGGCATTTCATTTACATTAACTTTTAACGAAAATAATTCAAGGTGTATCGAGTTACCAAGTACTAAAACACTGACAGCTAATGCATAAAGGGAATAAAGGGGAGTAACTAAATTTCACGAGAGAGAGAGAGAGAGAGAGAGAGAGAGAGAGAGAGAGAGAGAGAGAGAGAGAGAGAGAGAGAGAGAGAGGATTTACTTTTTTCCTCTTTCCCCCGACATGAAATATTATGCACCACGTATCTCATTTCCCAACTGTCTGCGTGGGCGGGAGTGTTTCGCTGCCGTAAAGTTCTGAGTTCATCCGCGAGATATGAAGAGTTTATTTACGTTACGACGCCGTGAACGAATGGCTGCAGGTGAATTTACACGCTTTTGGGAGGTAACGATACAGCAACACTATGGATGAAATACTGACATGACGATGCCTCTTAAATCTGATGGATGGCTTGAAACTCCCACTAGAAAATGCGAAATGCGTGCGTGGTTGTGTGATTAAGTACAGGCAGGAAAATGAAGTAAGGTAGATTTTAACGAGGTATCAACGTAGGTTAGTGCAAGGTAAAAAAATATCCATGTAAATGAGACTGGAAATTTAACTAGAAAAATATAAGTGTTAATTCAAAGTGAATATAAGATAACTTTCAAAGTAAAGGAAAACTAGGTGAATATTAAATGAACTAATAAATATAACATACAAATAAGTAAATACGAATACAAATACAACTAAGTGTTAAGATGCCTAGCCAAGGAATACTTCTTAAATAAATAAAAAAAAAAAAAACTCCACGGCCAGAAAGCTACGTAATTAATTAAAGTTTCCAAAAAGTTTGCCAATTTAGTTCAGAAGATGTCTAGATACTCCTCTTTCGAAACAATTCAAGTCACAGGAAGCAACAATAACAGGAACAGGCAGAGAGTTCAGGAGTTGACCAATGAAAGAGACTAGGATGAAAGTACTGGTCAACTCTTGAACTTCTGAGAGGTGGTCAAACTAAGGATGAGAGTGAATAGAAAAAAAGTCTTGAGCATTGAGAGCGCAGGAGGAAAGAGAGACATGTAGTTAGCAAATTCAGAGAAGCAGAAGCAAATGAAAAGAGGTAAGTAAATATATATAACAGGAGGAGAAGGAGGAGGAGAAGGAGGAGGAGGAGGAGGAGGAGGAGGAGGAGGAGGAGGAGGAGGAGGAGGAGGAGAGAAAATAAAGCAAGAAACCAAGTTGTATATGACAATAATTGATAAGACACTGGAGAAGGACGAATAGTGAAAGAATAAAGGAAAATCAGGAAAATATATTAATCTCATGAGTCCCATGACGCGTTTCCATATTCATTCTGCTTACTATTTGGTAATTTTATACAGCTTCAGAAACTTATGCAGGAGATGAAATTAATGAAGACTGTGGCCATTATCTTCTGACTTCCATACACAATTCCTAATGTCAAGAAAATGGTCTTATCGCACACAAATCTCAGGTAAAAATGTGCCCCAGTATTGAAGGGATTAAAGGTTGAACAGACAGACACACAGACACGCGCAGGAAAGCACACCGAGTTCCGATGAAAGACTGAGAAGCCCAGTGTAAGTTTTGATGAGGGGAACAGAAATAGTGAGTCAGACATTGTTCCCCCCACCCTCAACCCACACCCTCTCTTCTCTGGTTGCAGTACTTATCTTCCGCCTCTACCTTCTCATTACCTATTTCCCTCCTCTCCCACTTTTATACTTCCCTTTCCTGCAGCGCCACATGTTCCCCTTGTTACCCACACCCTCTCTTCTCCGATTGCACCAATAGTTAGTTACCTTCCCTTCCTCCTCTTTGCCTATTTTCATTCTTCACTTTTATCTTTTGTCTGTTTTCTGACCACATTTCTTCTTCTCTTGTATCTTTTCTTTATCAACTATTTTCTTTTCTTCACATATGTTCTTTTTACCTCAATTTCTGCTGTGGCGCCTGTTCTTCACCACTTCTCTAGTTGGTTCTGTTTATTTGTGCATATTTTCTTTTCTCTTTTTCGTCCATTTTCCTTATCTTATTCTCCCCTCTACCTCCCGTTACGGCACTACATATGATCTTCAGTTGTATCTTCTCTTCCTTATCTACTGTCTCTTTCTCCTCTTCACATATTTTCCTCTTATTCATCTTTACCATCCACGACGCCGTATGATCCCGTTGTTGCACCCTTTAACTTTCTAAACAATCAAGCAGTCAATCATTTAATCCCCATGTTCACCTTCCTACTCTTCTCAGCCTCCATCGACAGTACATGCATTTTTATTCACGTTTCACTCACCCTAGCAAATCCTCTTCTCCCTTTCCCACGTCTAAGAGCAAGAATACCACGGACACATTTCCCAGTACTCGAATTTCAAAGTCAGATCCTTTTTATCATGCATGCGCTGAGAGGAAGGCATCGACACCTCTCTCTCTTTTTCATGAACGTGTTGAGAGCATTCGGGTATAGTGTGTGTGTGTGTGTGAGGCGAGGCATTCAACCTGTCACCTCACTTGATCTCAGCCTGTCAGATGCATTGGGCCCCCGTGGTTTAGGGTGCTGGATAGTGGATACGTGTAAGAAGCCAAGTTATCTGCAAGAAACCAGCGTTACTATTTTGAAACGCTTTTGTTCTCTCATCACTACTATTTTCAGAGACCATAAAGATCATTAGCCGGGTTCTCAAAAATGTTTCTCCTGTTAATATTGTGTAAAGGTCGTTAGCATGGCACTAGATTCTTCATTTAGACTTATTTAGTTTAGGATTTTCTGAAAAGCTTTGCACTTTCACTACGACTACTTTCAAAAGGCTCATACATGATTGGGTGATTTCTCAAGAGTTAATAATGTGGTTTATTTGTCAGTAGAACCATAAAAGTAGCCTTAAAAGCCTGTAATATCAAGGAGAGGCTTCTGACAGTAATCAAGGTGTGGTCATATGTGCTTCAGAATGTGATTCTTCAAGACATGAAATAAACACGGACTCAGCAAAGATACTGGAGTAGCGACTTTAATCTACCACAAAAACATACGTGAATGACTTTTATGTCACGAAATTAACAGCGCCTCGAATCAAACTTTCACTATATTTCCATTTTTTATAAGTTTCTCTTTCCACTAACGAGTAACCGTGAATGTGGATATAAAACCTTGAAAATTGTAGGCTAATATATATATATATATATATATATATATATATATATATATATATATATATATATATATATATATATATATATATACACTCATATATTTATATCTCTCTCAGTAAATTGTTAAAGTTGCCATTAGATAAATCTGTCGTGGAAGTAGGCGCATTATACAAATTTTCCCCCGAGAGGTTCCGATGTGTTGTGAAAGGTGAGGCAAAGTAATGAGACGCGTCCCTCGAGGCGAGTGTACCGTGCATAATTGCGTTCCTTGTGGGAAGTGTACGTACATAATCACGTTTGGGTTCCCAGGCAATAATCAATATCAGGAGAGAAAGTTTGTGTTACCATGACTGTTTACTTGCTGCTTGCTCCGCCTGCTGGTTTCTGAGCGAGGAACAGTGTGATTAAATGCCTGGAATGAAGCTGAAGCCAGTATGTCCAAGGGATAAAAGGATCTTGCTTATCCTTCTTTAGTCTTTGGTCTGTTTACGCGCGGAATATGATGACAGGAAACATGAGATATTATTTCTTTTATGTAAGTGATATTGGTTATATATTTTCCCCTCCTTTGGTGTTTTAAAAGGCCTTCCTTCTCTGTCACTCGTCTTCCGCTTCCTCCTTCTCTTCACCTCGTTTTTTTTCCTCCTCTCCTCCTCGTCTTCCTCCGAGCAGCCTCTGATCCTCACAGATCAAGGCAGGGCTTCAGCAACTAGACATTCGAAAGTTGTCACAGTATCTGCATCTATTGGTTCACTCTTCCATCCTGTGCTTCAACGCGACTAGTGCGAGTGTGTAATTCACCACGATCATCTGCTGGTCACCCAGCCAGTCTTCCCCATTACGGAGCGAGCTCATAGACCGATCTTCGGATAGGACTGAGACCACAACACACACTCCACACACCGGCACACCGGGAAAACGAGGCCACAACCCCTCGAGTTATATACCGTACCTATTTACTGCTAGATGAACAGGGGCTATACACATTAAGAGGCTTGCCCATTTGCCTCACCGCTCCCGGGCCTCGAACCCGGGCCCATTCGATTGTGAGTCGAGCGTGCTAACCACTACACTACGTGGTGTGTGTGTGTGTGTGTGTGTGTGTGTGTGTGTGTGTGTGTGTGTGTGCGCGCCTGTAAATAGAATGGCTATGAGGCTTCCTGTGTTATTTACAGTTTATTACTAACATAATATCTAAGCGATAGATTTTAGCTAAGCGTTTGGCAACTTGAAAATTTTTAAAGAGAATCTCATGATATTTTAACACTAAAGAAAAATTTTACTTGATCGGTTTTCTACCACACAATCTCACCTCAACTATAGCAACAAATACAATTAAGAGTAACCTGTGATGAGGCACATCGCATTGTATCCTCTTGCAGTCGCTCTTTCAGTGCAGAGATGGCAGGAACAGCGTGACAAGTATGCTTAGGTGGGAAGGGAAGGTGGATTGAGAAACGAAAACTTATCGCCTTTAGACCCGCATTATGAAACGTTTACTCTCTCACACGACGATTTTCAGACTATAAATGATCAATGGAGACTTCATGTGTGTTTCTCCAGTTGATACTGCAGAAATCTTGTTAATCTATCACTAGAACTTCAACTAATAAAGAATAGTGAAGCACGTGAAGACATTGGTGAATAGACACAAGTAAATGGATAGTTGATGAGCGTGGGATCGGTCAGACGTTCCAATCCCACCACGTGCCGTCTTGAAACTTTGTCATTTGTTGAGTGGTTTAAAGTTACCTACATATCACCATGATACCAAGGTTCTAGGTGGAGGTGTAATTACCTTACACCAAAGATGCACTTGGGTGGTGATATGGGTCCTAATTTGGGTACCACTAAAAATCAAATTGCCTGCGCCGCCAATGATGGAAGCTGGACAGCGCTTCCCATACTCTTCAAGTATACCTACAAGCGCTATCGACTATAACATAAAAAAAAGATGAATGAACAGAAAAACAGGCAAAAAGTTAAAAAATTCTGTCCTTACCTGGATGGGAGTTATGGCGGCCGACACGCATGCGGGTGAGAGCGCCGCTACACAGCTGCGTGACGAACATGTTGATGTCCCTGGCCGTGCACAGTTTGTACTTCTTGCTGCGCGTCATCAGTGAATCGCCTTCCGCCACCGCCACCACGAGGGCCACCACCGCCACCACGCCCACCACGACCCTCATGACACCACTAAGGAAAGGACGCGCAGGAAACAACCAGGAGCTGAGTGAAAAATTAAAGAGAAACACAATGAATCAACATGACTAAATGAGAAAGAAAATGGAATCATGGAGGTTCAAGGTAGCATTAAATAGTCGTGGCCATCATGCCAGATTTTGAATTACTGTTACTTCTAGGCGTCTTACGGGCAGGGCAAGGGGTGAGGGCAGGATGGGAGACGTGGGCGTGGGCGAGGATCTGCCTGCGTCCTTTAGGGGGGTGGGAGGGACGCGGCGGCCTCAGCCAAGCTCCAAAACTCTTCTGGAAATGAAGAACAAACACACCTGAATTATTTAAGTTTTATCCCGCTAGCATTCTCTCTCTCTCTCTCTCTCTCTCTCTCTCTCTCTCTCTCTCTCTCTCTTTCTTTCTCTCAGTAATACAAGGATCCAGTCCCTTAAATACCCAGAAAGTGTAGGTCGTATTACCTAAAGCCATCTACTCTACGGAAACTTGACACCTCCCTCCTTAAGAAAATAAATAGGTAACCACAAAATAAACGTAAACGAAAAGCCTCAGCCGGAGTCATATTTCACATGTGCTACTCGTCGTATCTAAAAATAATTTCGAATAAGTTTTGCTGCAGTAGTAATAGTAGTAGCAGCAGCAGCACCAGTATTATTATTATTATTAGTAGTAGTAGTATTAGTAGTAGTAGTAGTATTAGTAGTAGCAGTAGTAGTGATTCATTAGCTAACTTAACTATTTCATCACGATTCTTATTAAAGGAACTAAACAAACTAATACAAATCAGAGGACTTCATGTTACCAACGATAATTCTGACAACCATGAGAGACAATACAGCAAAAGTGGTCGAAAATCTGAAGGTTGGTGGAAGGAGAGAAGTGGGAAGCCCTAAGAAGATATAGAGGAAGTGGATTCAGTAGTACATGGACCTGCTGGGAGTGAATGAGGAGCTTGCACAAGGTAGAAGGGAGTGGAGAAGTCATCACACGTCCAACTTCACTGTGATGGGGAAAAAGAAAGACACTGAACAATAAAGAATAAGAATAAGAATAAGATAATGATGATGATGTTGATGAGGGGCATTAATTAGAAGCCAAAAGAAAATTGATAGCAACAACAGAACATTCCCAAAGAGGCAAAAGGAACTTACACTACCAAAAAAGCTTAATTAAATGGGTTGAAATCTTGTATGTGTAGGACTTTTGGCTTTGAATTTTCTGCCGCTGTTGCTGATGTTGTTGTTGTTGTTGTTGTTGTTGTTGTTGTTGTTGTTGTTGTTGTTGTTGTTGTTGTTGTTGTCTACTTTTTCTTTTAGTCTTTTCTAGTCCTTGTTCTTGCTGCTTTTTGTTCCTTCCTTTTATCCATTTTTATTTCTTTTTCATTATTTTTCTTTCATCTACTTCAACTCCTTCCTTCTTCACTTTCCTTTTTTTTTAATTTTTTTCTTCGTCTTCTTTTCTTCTTTCTTTTTTTCTTTCTTTCTTTCTTCTTCTTCTTCTTCTTCTTCTTCTTCTTCTTCTTCTTCTTCTTCTTCTTCTTCTTCTTCTTCTTCTTCTTCTTCTTCTTCTTCTTCTTCTTCTTCTTCTTCTTCTTCTTCTTCTTCTTCTTCTTCTTCTTCTTCTTCTTCTTCTTCTTCTTCTTCTTCTTCTTCTTCTTCTTCTTCTTCTTCTTCTTCTTCTTCTTCTTCTTTTTCTGTCTTCTGCTTCTTCTTCTTTTACTTTTTCTGTCTTCTGCTTCTTCTTCTTTTTCTTCTTCTTCTTCTTCTTATTATTATTATCATTATCATCATTATCATTATCATTATCATTATCCTCATCTTTACTATTACTTTACTATTTCTTTCTTTCTTCCTCCTCCTTATCATCATCATCATCATCATCATCATCATCATCATCACCCTCACCACCCTTAACGCACCTCTAATACCTCTGGCTACAAGCATACTAGTCTTCATTTCCTTATCTCCCTCGCATCTTCCTTTACAATCTCTATCTTCCATTCCCCGTGACTTCCCAGCACTCGCAACTCCCACACAGTCTCCCCGTGCACCTTAACCAAACAGGCGCTTTGCAGGCTCTTTCAGCAAGCTCCTTCTCTCCTCTTCTTACTGGCCAAACCATTGCAACTTTTTTCTTAACTTCTCTTATACACTCGAATCCTTCCCTCCTTCCCTCGCTTTGTCTCGACCCTCTCTCCCTCTGTCTAATTTATACCAGACTCGTAGTTTTTTCCTAGACATTACGCCACATACACTTTAACGCAGCTCCCTACTTGATGGGCGCACTGACCTTCACCTGCTGCCACCTGCTGCGCCACACATCATCCCATTGCTAACACCTGTATTATTCTTTAGGTCCTGTAGTTTCTTCTTCTTCTTCTTCTTCTTCTTCTTCTTCTTCTTCTTCTTCTTCTTCTTCTTCTTCTTCTTCTTCTTCTTCTTCTTCTTCTTCTTCTTCTTCTTCTTCTTCTTCTTCTTCTTCTTCTTCTTCTTCTTCTTCTTCTTCTTCTTCTTCTTCTTAATCCCTTCAGTGCCTAGACGCGTTCTCATATTCATTCTGCTGACTATTTAGTGATTTCATACAGCTTCATAAATTTAGGCTGGGGATTAAAATAGTGAAGACTCGGGCCTGTTAATCTTCTAACCTCCATAAACCCTTTCTAATGTAAACAAAATCGTTTAATCATACTCAAGGTAAAAATGCGTCCTAGTACTGAAGGGATTAATAAAATGTTTGTTAGAAGATTAGTGTCTTCAAAGATAACACTGATAATACTAATCTCTAACGTTTATGCCACGTAACATCCTAGTGGAAAGGTCTGTGTCTTTCTCTTTAGCTCCTGTGGTTTAATGAAGTAGTCTGGTTGAGTTTAGAGTAAAAAAAGCAATCGAGTAGACGAAACCCTTTTAGTGGGAGTAGTTGCATATGTCCTTGATAGAACTAAGGTAACTTTGATGAAGGAGACAGCGATGTAATAATTAGAGGGTTAAGAACAGCGCAAGTTATGAATTTCTCTCTCTCTCTCTCTCTCTCTCTCTCTCTCTCTCTCTCTCTCTCTCTCTTATTCTTATTCCTTTATTCATATCACTGCTTGACAATAGGTATTTCCTTTAATCATTCTTCTCTATTGGTCTCTTATTATATATCTCTCTCTTTCTTTTTCTGTCCACGTAAAACACGTCTCTGCAATATTTCACAGAGCTCTGCGTACTAACAAAAGACAACCATAAAAAGAACAAGATCAAGAAAATACAAGTAGAACCACAATAGTGTCCCAAGCCCCGTAAGGTTCATTAGAGGAGGATATGTACCAAGGGAGGCTACGTGCGGTGTCAGACTGGGTAATTGAAGAACATGAGGCGCGGAGTTGGTTATGTGCACATTGACGTAGGCTGTGGGAAGCTAGACACGAAGGCCAAGAGGGACCGAGGAGTGAAACTTTGCGAAATAGAGCAAGGGGAGTTACTGAAGGTGAGGTAGGAGGTGGAAATCAGGAGGGTTTGTGTAATGCGAAAGGTAAACAGAAGAGACATTAAACTGGAAGCTGCTCAGAAGAAATGATTGATGAGCGAAACTTGGTGAAATGGAGGAGAGGAAGTTACTGATTGTGGGACGAAGGTGAGGTCTGTTTAATATGGACGATAAACAGAAAGGAGAAAATATCTGGTAAGTAAGATTTGATGTAATAGACTTTAAGTAAGATGTATTTGAGATGAAAGATGGAAGAAAAGGAAGGTTTATGCAAAATGGGAGCTAAACAGAAAAAAAAGTTAATATGTCAAATCAGGTAAAATCAAGGAAATTAATTAATAAAAGACTACATATGAAAACAAGGAGGGTTTCTCTAGTGTAGAAGCCAAAGAAAAGAAAAAGTAGAGTGGAGAAAAGGAGCTATGGATAGTTTGTAATCAAGAAATCTTACATCTGTCTGTCTATCTATCTATCTGTGAACGTTTATGTGTTTCTATGCGTGGGCAGTGTGACATTCCACCTCAAGAAAGAAGAAAAAACAAAGAAGCATCATCAATAGTGAGAAACAAAGACAAAATAGTGATAGGGAAAAGACACAGTAAAGGAATGATACGAAATTGTACGAGGAGGAGGATGCTCGTATTATTTATGAGTGAAGGAATGGCAGATCAAGCTTCAAGAATACCAGAGGGACAGTGGAGGAAATGATCGCTAGCCAGGCATTCAGGTAAGGCGAGAAGGGAGAAGAACAGTAAGGCATATTAGAAATTATGCTACGGAATATAACAGATGTATAGTGTAAAATAAAATCATGAAGGGGATAAAAAAGAAACAGCAGTAAAAAAAAAATAAATGGAATGATGCAAAGAATTATAAGAACAGAGAAGAAAATGAAAACAGGTGTAGTATAAGAAAGTAATAAAGGGATTGGAAAGATAGAAAGGGAGATCAAATTAAATCAAACAGATGATAAAGCAGAATAAGTAGAAATCATGAGAAAAGGAATAAAAAAAAAAAAACACGGAAACTAAAACAAGCAAAAAGGAGAAATAGAAAACAAATGAAGAAAAGATAAAAAAGAAGATAAAGGATGCTACAGAAAATAAATAAAAAGGCAGGAAGAGAAGATGTACAAGAGTGAAAAGTAGAGATTATGTAAAAGATGAAGGAGGATAACTTTGTTGGATGACATGAATGGCAAGTAAGTGACGGAAGATTACATATAGATCACGTGGCACGGCGGAGGCACACAGACACACGACGGAGAGACAGTAAGGAGACATTGCTTAGAAAAGACACTCACACATACAAGTGGACTGGAGACAAGATGAGGCGCGTGGCATGGCGAGGACACACACACACACACACACACACACACACAGACGTAAAGTGGAGAAAGAATAAAAGACATTCACACACATAAAAGAGAGACAGGTAAAGGTACAAACAGGCAGGTATGTAGTATACGATATTCACAAGCACACTCAACAGACACAGAGGCAGCCAGACTGAGAAACACAGAGACGTGACATGAAAAGACACGCATACTTAAAAGACAGATAGAGACAGCTGGAAATACAGACAGACGTGGCATAATAGAGACAAAAACACGTTCATACAGCAGATAGAGAAGCAGTGAGTACCATAACAGACACTAACCCATTATACCCAAGAACTAGAAACAAACTAAGGCAGATATGAAAAATAAAAGAAAATCAAACTGAAGACTTTTTTTGTTATATTTCTACTAAGTCCTCAATATTTGTCATTTATTTGTACATTTACTTTGATTGTTTTCTTTCTAAACATCAACGAATAGAAGTGGTGACAAACAAACAAAATGAGAAAAGAAAGAAGGACAGCCATGAAAAGAGACAAACACGCAAACAATAAAGGAGGCAAAATAAACAAACAGAAAATAAGAAAGAGAGAGAGAGAGAGAGAGAGAGAGAGAGAGAGAGAGAGAGAGAGAGAGAGAGAGAGAGAGAGAGAGACAGACAGACAGACAGACAGACAACAAAGGAGGGTAAAGAAATTCAGAGGCACACAATGTAAGAGAAAACCAAACAGGAAATAAATAGAACAGTAAATATCACGAGAAATTAAAAACAATGCGAGAAAACGGAAGCTTAGAAAACGAAGGAAGGAAATTGAGACTCATGGCAAATAAAAGAAGAAAAAAAAAAAAAAGGAAAATAAGAATAAATAGATAAGGAAGTCGGTGCCAATTAAGGTAATTATATTTTTCTTATTCTTTTTTTTCTTTTATGAGGACATCTAGAAAATAACACTAATGATGAAAGCGATAATAATAATAATAATAATAATAATAATAATAATAACAACAATAACTACAACAATAATAATAATCTAGCGTCGATATTCCTCTTCCTCTATTTCAACTTTTCATTTCTCAATAATAACAAAAAATCAATTAAATAAGAGACATAAGAATTCTTCGGCAGAGTTCACACCTTATCTTTAATATTCATTTATTCATTCACTTATGGTTTTGTTGATTCACACGAACATAAAACTAAGCATACTATCTCTGCTGCAAAGGAAGAGAAAGCGCAAAGAAGAGAATACAGAAGCGAAGATAAATAAACAGAACAAAATGTGCAGAAAGGAGATAAGAAAGAAACGCCAGCACCACCAACAGCAAAAAGGAAAATCAAGAGAGAAAAGTAAAGCAAGAAGAAGAAGAAGAAGAAGAAAAAAAAAAGTGAGGTATGGAAGGTTAAAAAAAAAGGGAATAAAAAATACAGCGAATATAGAAAAAGAAGAAAAAAGTGAATGAAAAAGTGCAGAAAGGTAAAATAAACTGCAACACCAACACTGAAAAAGGAAAAATAAGAAAAAAAAATACGAAGGGAGAGAGAGAGAGAGAGAGAGAGAGAGAGAGAGAGAGAGAGAGAGAGAGAGAGAGAGAGAGAGAGAGAAAGTTGTATGCGGTGGTAAGGGAAAAATAGACACGACCAATAAAACAGAAATAGAAAAAAAAAAAGATTAACGAATGAAGGAAATAATAGTAAAACAAAAAAAGAAACTGTCAACTGAAGCGTAGGAAAGGAATAAATAGAAAATACGAGGACAGACAGAGAGACAGAGAGAGAGAGAGAGAGAGAGAGAGAGAGAGAGAGAGAGAGAGAGAGGAAGGGGAGTTTAGCGCGTTTGAGTCAAATAAGCGTGGAACAGAAACTTACTTCCAGGGATTATGTTCAACGAAAGACAATTACACGGACTCCTTGTAACATTTCGCTCCCTCTTCAGAAACACCAAGCAAGGGAAGGAGCAAGTTGTGTTGGCGAGGCGAGACAGGGAACGGAAGCTAACGTGTATTTGTGCTGGTAATACTGTTTACTAATACTACTGCTGCTGCTGCTGCTACTACTTCTCTACTACTGCCACTACTACTACTATTGCTACTACCGATGTTCGTGTTATTGTTATTGTTGATGTTATTGCTACTACAACTGTTACCAATGCTTTTCCTGTTGCTGTCAATGATGATACTGATAATAATGATGATGCAGAAGAGGAAGAGGATGAAGAGGAAGACAGAAAAGGAAGAGGAAGAAAAGGAAGATAGAAGAAGAACAAGAACAAGAAAAACAAGAACAAGAACAAGAAAAACAAGAATAACGAGAACAAGAACAAGAAGAACAACAATAATAATAAGATGATAATGACATTGAAAAAAAAAGATCAATAATATTAATAACAAAAACGGCAGTAATAAATAAACAAACAAACAAACAAAAAACAAAATTAAAAACTAAATGAATTATTCGTATCAGGAGAGAGAGAGAGAGAGAGAGAGAGAGAGAGAGAGAGAGAGAGAGAGAGAGAGAGAGAGAGAGAGAGAGAGAGAGAGAGAGAGAGAGAGAGAGAGAGAAAGTGTGTAAGATCAGTTCCTATTACAAAGTCCTGAAGAAATACCACAAAGGAATTACAATCACATAACTGAAGGCTGAGGTCTGAATTACTGAGAAACACCTGAATGACTAAAGAAATTCTCCATTAACGTACCTAACCTGTCACAACTCCTTACTTTCACCTTCACCTTTACATACCTAACTCCCCCAACTCTCTCTCTCTCTCTCTCTCTCTCTCTCTCTCTCTTGACAAGTTGCAAGCTGGTGTGTATCTTGCTGACCATTTTTGTAGTGTTGGTTTCTTTTCCTCATAAGAATTAATGCGAAACTGCTCAGGGAAATGAATAAATAAATAGATAAATACACAAAAATTCCTTACTTGGCATCTTTCACGCCCACCTGTTACACACACACACACACACACAAACACACACACTGACGCAGACACGCCCACGTACACATATAGACACCCACGTGCGCGCGGAGACACACACAAACACACACACACACACACACACACACACACACACACACACACACACACACACACACACACACTAATCGAGCGGTACAAAGCTAAACTCCTTATCTTTCTATTATTCTTTGTATCATATTACCTTTCTCTTATTTTGGTGGGGACAACACAACAAACTTTCTCCACTTGTGTATTTACTATCTAGATATTTATTTATTTTTCTTGGTTGTGGTGTCTTTAGCTAACCGATTCTAATATGCAGTTGAAAAAGAAATGAGTTATTCAATACTTATAAGAGAGTGACACTGATCAGTAAGAATGCTGTGATTGATAGATTTGTTGCAGGATTTGCCCGTATTGGAGTAGGACTGAGACGGAGAGATGTCGTGGATAGGAGTGGAATCTGGGAGAGACTACATTTACAAGAACAGAGACGTCTTTTTCTTATGAAGCGTGAGTGAGAACAGTAGGAATGGAAGATACACACACACACTCTCTCTCTCTCTCTCTCTCTGATTTGTGTTGCTGTCCACATATAACAAAAAGATAAGATAAAACAAAACAAAAACAGGTACTGGGTAAATATCACATCATAATCATTGCTATTAGAAATTTCGCTCCCAAAAAACACACTTTTACCTAATGAACGTATTCAAATCAAATGAGCGGCAGTCCCCCTCCCTCCCTACCCGCCCCCACCAAAAATAACAAAATAAAGAAAAAAAAAAAAAAAGGATTTCGCTTTGCCCCAAATACTTCCCTTCTTCCGTGAATGTTTCCAAGAGGGTGAGCTGTATTTTTCTTAACGTGTCGTATTCAGTGTTAGTTACGGGCAGGAGTGTGCATCGCGGACCTCAGCACCAGTGTTATGAATTGATTAAGAGACGAGGAGGAGCCAGGCTGTCAATACTTATGGTGGTGGTGATGCCTGACGCTTGTAATGACAGGACACGATAGTACAAAAGCGTGAAAAGTGGAAGGGACAGAACAGTACAGAAGGATGAAAGTGAGAGACAGGTCAGGCCAGTACATAAGAAGAGTGAAAGGCCTAAAGAACACAAGTAGAGGAGCTTACACAATGGAGTAAAATTCTAGCACACTATAATGGAAGGAAAGTGTTAAAGTACTAAGTGGGTGAGAGAAGCGTAAGAAGAGATGAAGTTCAAGGGAAGTATAGTGAAAGGAGAGGAACAAAAGGAGACCTGAGAACCTTAAATGATTAGACGATGTTTCAAAGTACTTAGCAGGAAACAGGAGACTGAGAGGAGTGAGAGGAGAGGAGTGGGAGGGATGAGGAGTGCAGGAGTGTAAGGAGAGGAACAAATGGTAACGTGATATTCTTTTGTCATGTTCTCACCCTTCCTAACTCTTTGGACGTTCTAAGGAGTCACAGGATATTAAGATTAGGGAGTTATGAGAAGCCACAGGGAAAGGAGAGACGGAGGAAGGGAAGGAGGGAGCAGATATGAAAGGTAAGGGAGGGAAAAGGACATGTTTTGGTTAGGGTCGTCATTACAAGTCTCGAGGCGTTCTAAGGAGCCACGGAATATGAGTCAAGATTAGGAAATTACACGAAGTCAGCCAGGGAGAGAGAGAGAGAGAGAGAGAGAGAGAGAGGGAAGGATATGGAAGACACGAAGGGGAAAAGGACACGTTTTCGTACAGGGTCGCCATTACAATTGATTCACGCGTGGGAGGGGAATCTTGTTTTATTTTCTCATCAGGTACACTAAAAAATTAATTTCCTATGATTAATTTTAATTGGAATTGAATGGAAAATGTACGTTCATGCTTGTAAAACTTGATTAATATTTGGGGAATATTTTCATCAATTTGGTACAGTTCTACTCACCTGTTTTTTTTCAAGTTTGTGTCTGATGATGATGATGATGATGATGATGATAAACAGAAAGGAAAATTGCCATATTGATGTTAGTAATGAATATGATAAACAAGATGAGGATGGAGTGTTGTTATTGTTGTTGGTATTGATGATAGCGATACACAGGAATGTTGATGTTGTTACTTTTATAGTTGCTGAAAATGGCTACTGTTCTTGTTCATATGATCTTGAATAGAAAGAGGGCAGGATATGCGTTTATGAAATCATTTAAAGAGAAACCAAAGATCCGCTGTCTGTTATTCTTGTTCATGATGTGATTTCTACACAAAAAGATACAAACTGAGAGATTACAACACTTAGAAGAGTAAGAGAAAAAAGCTCACGTTATCACCGTGTCATAAAAACAATTGCTAACAAAAAAAAAAAAAAATTACAAAATTGGTATGTAATGCAAGTGTCCTTCAAGATGTTTGCACTGTTCCTCGGAATGAAAATATGAACGTAGATGAGAGAAAAAAAAAAAAAAATCAACCACTAAATTGAAAATATAGATTAAAGTAATGCAAATAGGAGAAAAAGAGAATGCAAAACACCATTACTTAAGCAGCACAACAGACACAGACTAACTGACGTAAGATGTGCCAGGAATAGGAAAAGATGGCACCCTCTGATATTAAACTGTGGATGAACTTTACTTTTTTTCTTTGACTCTTTTTCCTTCTTTCTATTCATTCTTGCTCTTCTTTACATTTTCTTATTTTCTCTTTCTCCTCCACCTCCTCCTCATTTTAATCATCACGCACTTTTATAATTCATGAGCCGCCGATACAATGAAAGGGTCGAGACTAAAGCCCTGCCTTCCTCAGCCCACCAGCGGGAGTCGCAAATCCCTCCCTTGCTGGCATCCACCATATCTACACCAGCACGTCCACTTATGAAGAAATAATCGTAAAGAAGTATATAGATAAACCAAATAAATAAAAAAAAAGTGTGGCAATCATCATCTCTGCTTCCTTCGTACATAAGCCATTGCAATTATCGTACACCATTTCTTAAAGACTTCAGTGACGACATACGACGAATACAATATATCTCGTTCTCTCTTTGCTATTTCTCTACTGTCTGGTGCAATGTACGAGTTTCTCCAGTTGCTTCAGTCCCTTGTATCCATTAAGACTCACATCCTTTATCGTCGTACCGCAAATAGATCCCCTGTCTCCCTCACTGTGTCCCCCTCGATCTTTCTCCCTCAGTAGCTATCTCTGTAGTGTATCATCACTTGAAACTATACTTGAATTACCTTCATTATATCAAGTTTTCTATAATGTAAGATGTATTCCATTGTCTACTGATAGCTGTGAAGAGTATTCAGTAACATTAAGAGAGAATACAAGTAACTGTTTTGTACTTATTCACTGCTATTATGTTCCTACATTCATTTCATAATCATAGATATTATATACTTCTACTATACACACACAAACAATGGCGAGCTACCGAGACTGAGATTTTGTGTCGAGTAAAATAAATCGATAAGTGCCTTAAACTGTTTCTATTTCCATCCTTTGAAGACCCAGGCCCAGACTTCATTTCAACAAGGTCACGATTGAGGTCACGCATGTATAGAATATAAATGCAAGCATGTAAGTTTGATAAACAAGTGGAGTGACAAAACCATAGCAACAAAACACTTGCGACATAACACTTGCGACGAGGATGGGATATTGCGGTCACTCACGTATATATATAATTTCATGTGTGTAAGTTTGATAAACAAATGGAGTGACAACCATAACAACCTAACACTGGCGTCGTAACAGTCTCTATGGTCTTTCCACTGGTTCCTTGTCTTCTTTTTTCTTAAAACATGACTAAACCATTTCCTTTTCTTTCTTCTTGTCACTGCCTTAATGCATTCCACTCAAAAAAAAAAAAAAAACCCAGCAGTGGTACACATACTTTCTCCAGGCTTTTTAAATTGGTTCCTGGTCTTCTCTTTTTAATACGTGACCAAATCATCTCATTTATTTTTATCTTCTTATCACTGCCGTAATGCATTCCACTCCAGAAAACAGGCAGCGGTACAAATACATTCACAAATCTTGCCATCCTACGAAAACCAGTCAGGGGAAGCAAACTTTTCACCTTCTCAGGATGGACTTTGGTAAGAACTTAGAACTGCCTCGGCGCTCTGGTTGGCTACACTTCTCTCCCCAACCCACACCGAACCATCCCCCCCTACCTCCCGTTCCGCAGATACTGTAAGGAGGCGCCCACACTCCAACAAACGCTGAGCGGTGAGCGAGTGAGACGTAAAGACCGGATTGAAAACTCGACTTAAGCTGGAAAAGTGTTGATATAATTCGATTTGATATTTTGACGGACGGACAGAGAGGACGGAGTGGGGGTGGATGGACTGGTTGCTGTGAGATCAAAGAAAATGTTGTGGAAAAAAAGAAGGAAAAGAAAAGAAAAGAAAAGATAATAAAAGGGTCGTTTAATTGCCTCTTCCACAAAAATGGAATGTAAAATGGTTCCAATCGTCAATTTAGTTTTTGGGGTGTCTTTTTAGAAGCGCCTCTTGGAACAGAGAGAGAGAGAGAGAGAGAGAGAGAGAGAGAGAGAGAGAGAGAGAGAGAGAGAGAGAATATCAGGCATAGCGAATCGATATGAATATAGTCAGCTACTCGTAACCACACCAACAACGCTGTCACGGGTAAGACAACTTATGAGGGTTGACAGCTGAGTAACAAGTGACGACCTGTTGATATCTCTGAATACTACTAATGCCAGAATTAATCAATGTCGTCACTCGCAAACATATCGACAAGAACAGTACCACAGATAATTTAACTCCTGGGTAAAATGTCAGTACCAATTAATACTTGCACTCGTAAACTTAATAAAAATAAAGGTAGCAAAAAGTGACCTCCGTAAGATGTGAAAATCTATACATAAAAAAAAAATAAATAAATAAATAACTCACTAAAAACTGAAAACCTGTAGATAACTCATTCTAAATACTGCTAATACCAACGCTAACTAATGCAAACACTAGTAAACATATCGACAAGAATAGCGACGACTAGAACTAAACATTTGAACTGTAAAGCCATCCTAAAAACTAAATATGAATAATGAGAGAAAAAAAAAGTCAAGTTCACATATTGACAACCCGTTGAGAACACCACCACTACCACAACTACTAATACTAACCCAGCCAGTCGTAACTCTATCAGCAAAAAACACTGACAATCACAATTTCACTTACAAAACGTAAAGTCAGCGTAAAATGAAAAAAAAAAAAAAAAGGCAAGAGAACGTTAATAATGAATACATAGGACCACCCCCACCCCCCAACCACCACCATTCCCACCGCCCCCCACCATCACCACCACCACCACCACCACCCTCAAGAACAACAATAACAATAACAAAAGCGCCATTACCACCACCACCACTACCATTTCCAACAACAACAACAACAACAACAACACACACACACACACACACACACACACACACACACACACACACACACACACACACACTCACTCACTCACTCTCTCACTCTCTCTCTCTCTCTCTCTCTCTCTCTCTCTCTCTCTCTCTCTCTCTCTCTCTCTCTCTCCAGCATAAGGAAGAACAAGAGTCATCCCTTATGGCAGAGTAATTAACATAAGAAAAATTACGTACAGAAAGGAGCTGGGAGTTTAAATGGTTTCCTTTTGAACTGATTAGGGGTCTGCTGCATCGCTGTCCTTTCAACGTGACGTGTATTCATCGCCGCTGAAGCAAAGGAAGTACCACGAACCTATTACAGGCTTTTAATACTACGAAATCTATTGTATTTTAGGCGTAATTAGAGGATCCAATTCAGTTAGAAGTCTACATACGAACTATTGATTTACTCTCTTTTATTTTCATGTTATTTAAGACTTTTTTTGTTTTATATAAATGAAGGACAGGCATAGAGTAATTAAAGGTAAAGATGAAAGACCCACTGAAGATACAAGTCCCTAAGATTTATTGTAGAAAAGTGAAACAAATCATCTGAAATTTTAGAGTTGTTCTTAAGCTTCTCTCTTGAAACCTTCTCGCAGCAGTTCAAGTCAACGGTGGGAGTGTGTATGGAAGTAAGCATAGTTCTAGTTTACTCTTGATTTTCATCTTTGCAGTTACTAAATCTTGTATATTTGCCGTTTCATTACATTTCCAGTACAATTATATCTTAACTGTGACTAACTAACACGTAATTGATTAAAGATGGGAATATGTTAAGTTACAAATCCATTTTTTTTTTCAAAGATTATTGTTGTACTTAACGTGTTTGCAGTTCATGATATCTTTCCATTATATTCGTACCTTAACTCCGACTAATCAACCGTCTCAATATTAATTCACTATTCTTCCCTAACACATATCTTCTTGTGCTGCAGCCACCTCTAATAATAGACTATAAGCTGTAAAATCGATTATTTCTATCGTCGCCTTTTTTAACGTGTTTGTAAAGATTTAATACAGCCTTCTTAGTGTTTCGAACTGCATTGTTTAGGGCAGGAAAGAGTTAATATATAATGCTATTTCACCTTCCCTTACTTCTCCCAACTCGTTCTCATTAGTCTTTGTAACCTAAGTTATCTAAGAAATATTTAACGCATTCAGCCCATCCCTACCACAGAATGTAAACCTCTCGATGGCTGAGACTACACGAAACATTTAGAAAGCCCGCTGTATTTTTCTATTTTCCCTGAACTAGTCAAAGCAGTGGAAATGAGGAACGAGAACGATAACGAAACAACAACCAACAACACTCCCTCTTATGGATGGTATCTGAAACAAGCTCTGCCAAAAGACGATCACAATTCTTCAGTTTGTTAGAGGATCATACCAAAAGATCTATATAACATGGCCTCTGAGACTCGTACCAGTGTGGAGCGAGTTTAAAGCGTCGCGTGAGGCGGTCTGGGAGGCTAAAGATGTTCCGCTTTGCTTCGGCTGAGGAGAGACGTTGTACTGCTTAATTAATAGAGACAGGATGAAAGTGACGATTGATCTGTGTTCTCTCTCTCTCTCTCTCTCTCTCTCTCTTACGGTACCATATGACCTCCACATTGTACTGTAAAAATCCCAATCAGTCTTCTATTCTCTATCCGAAGCAAAGAAAGGGGAAAAAAAAAGAACAGAATAAAGATAAAGAAAAGAAAAACTTGAAGAACACACCATATTTCATTCTCTCCCCCACCTTATACCTTACCTAGACACTTGTACAACATAGGAAGACTTCTGTAGAATGATTGCCAAGCGTCCTCACCCAAACTTGATGTAATCTCTTATGATCTTATGGGACAAAGATCTAAAACTAAGAGAGAGAGAGAGAGAGAGAGAGAGAGAGAGAGAGAGAGAGAGAGAGAGAGAGAGAGAGAGAGAGAGAGAGAGAGGAAGGATATTGGTTCTTGAATCGAAAGATAGAGTAATGGAATGGACCCAGTAGTCAGGTTATTAGTGTTGAGTCGCTGAGAGGCTTTGAAAGATTAGAGAAATTTATATACGGGAATGATAAGTGGAAGTAGATAAGTTTGATACAGGGATTACTATATGTACTTTTTAATCCCTTTAGTACTATAACGTGTTTTCATATTCATGCTGCTTATTATTTGATGATTTTACATAGCTTCAGAAAATTATGTAAGGATTAAATTAGTGAAGACTGTGGCCACTAATCTTCTGTCCTCCGTAGACCCTTCCTAATGTAAATAAAATCGTCTAATCATATCCAAACTCATGGTAAAAATACGTCCCAGTGCTGAAAAGGTTAATGGTTTCTTGCAGCTTCCTTTATTTTCTCATGTTCTTATTTTTTTCTGTACGTGCTCTCAGTGTCCCAGTTCACCTGAGGACACGTGCACCGCCATCACACCTGTGGCAGCAATACAAGGCCAAGCAACAGTTCCTATAATCCCTGTTTATTTCCCACGCTTAATTAAGAAAATTCAAATGTATGTTAATTTTTCCCGATACGATTGCAGTTCTGTTTCTGTTGTTTTCTTTCCTTTCTCCTTTTCACCTTCATCTTCTCGTTCTTGTTTCTTTTCTTAATTTCTTTTCTTTTTTCTATTTTCATCCCTTTATATGTTTTTTTTCTGCTAATGTTCGTTGTCTTGTCTTCGTTCAACTCTTCTTCCTCTTCTTCTTCCTCCTCTTGCTCCTGTTTATCTTCCTACTTCTCTTCTTTCCTTGGTTATATTGCCCGTTTACCTCCATCTCCCCTCTTCCTTCCTCCTATTTTTCCTACTGATCTTTCTTTCCTTCTTTTTCCTTCTTTTCTTTCTAATCTTCCTATCTCTAATACTCCTTGCAGTGTTTCCCGCTCACTTCTTCTTATTTTCCTACTAATCCTTCCTCCTCCTCTTCCCACGCCTCTTCCTCCCTCCTTCCAGGCAATTGTAAAGAAAATGGGAGGAGGGGAGCATTCGTCAAATAGGAGTATAGGAAGGAAAGGAGGAAGGAAAGGAGGGAGAAATAAAACCAAAGGAGGAAAGTTCAAACAGGAATAAGAAAGTTTGAAGGTGAGAGAGAGAGAGAGAGAGAGAGAGAGAGAGAGAGAGAGAGAGAGAGAGAGAGAGAGAGAGAGAGAGAGAGAGAGAGAGAGAGAGAGAGAGAGAGAGAGAGAGAGAGAGAGAGAGAGAGAGAGAGAGAGAGAGAGAGACGGAGACACGAAGAAAATAAGAAAACTTGGGAAAACATTAAAAAAAGGCAACCAGAGACACGAGAAGGCGTGAGTTATGGGAACTTAAAAATATATACACGAATTCGGAAAGAAGAACCTAAAAAAGCAGAAAATATTATGAATGCGCAAACAAAGCACAAAACACATACATAGAACGAAGAAACTGAACTAACAAAACAAACCGAAATGGAATAAAAAGTCGAGATATAATATAAAAAAGAAAACGAAGGCTAACTAAAAATGAGAGGAAAAAAAAGGAAATATAAAAAAAAAACTGAAATGTTGATGGGATTTAAAAGAGAAATCTTGATAGGAGAAAGAGAGGATTTAATAAAAACAAACTAATCAGATCTTCAGGAAAAACATATATAGGTGGAGTTTGTTACGTTGTTCAGGTGAAGTTATAGGTGGAGGGAGCAAGAAGAAGAAGCAGACCACGAAGACGATGGGATGACTGTATACGAGACGACTTAGAGAGAAGGACCTTAGAGGATAGGAAGCCTTAGACAGGAAAGTGTGAAAAGGCACATAAGAAACCGCGATCCTATATAGATATGATATAAGCGAGAGGAATTAATGTGAAATAAGGACAAAAAAAAAAAAAATCCCTTAACAACGAGAGGAGATGCACGCTTCGCACAAGGAAATCATATGAAATAAATTGATGTAGTTTCTGTAGCTTGTGGTAGTAAAATAAAGGTACATTAGCAGAAGTTGAAGCCACACAGACGTAAAAAAAGCGAAGACTTATCACGAAATTTAACGAGACAACGATGGGAGATGCATGTTTGAGTGAAGCAAGTTAAGCAAAGGTAATGGATGTAGTTTGTGTAGTTTGTTGAGGTAAGGACAAGCGTCCAGTGATCCGACAAGTTGAAGCCTTAGAAAAAAAAAAATGTGAAGGAGGGAAAAACAATTCGCAACAACGGACCTTAAGGAGATACACGCTTGGGTGAAGGAGTTGAAGTGAAGATAAATGGGTCTAGCTTGTTTAACTGGTGAAGGTACAGTGCATTATACAAACAGTAACTGCGGAGGAGTTGAAATGGGAGAAGAAAAAAAAAGAACGAAGACAACTCACGAGAGAACGATAGAAGACTCACGCTCTCATTACGAAAGATAAAGGGGTTAGTTTAATTTGTGAAGGTGAACAATAGAGTTGAAGTCAGAGAAAAGTGAGAGAAGCGAGGACTTATCACGAGACAACGATAAGATTCACGCTCGCGTCACGTAAGGTACGTGACGGTAATGGATTTGATTTGATTTGTGGAAGTAAAGTAACATTAACCGGAGTTGAAGTGAAAAAAAAACGAGGAGAGCAAAGACTGATCATTAGAGTGCGATGAAAGTCACACTCGAGTCACGGAAGGGATGTGAAGGGAATGTTTGTTTAGATAAAATAGTGTTTGTTTAGTTTAAAGCAGTGCATGTTTAGGTTTAGATAAAGAAAGAAGTAAGACAGGTAGGAAAATATGAGCAAAAGCAATAATTCACAAGATTGGTGGGGATTCACGCTCGTGTCACAAAAGCTAAGGGAAATTAATAATTGTGACGGGTCTAGTTTGAATTGTGAATGGATACAATAACTGAAGCTGAAGTGCAAGAAAAAAGTGAAAGGAGGATTGATAATAATTCACGATTGGAGAGTCACGCTTGAGTCACTGCCGGAAGGTAAGTGAAGGTAATGGATGTAGTTTGTGTAGTTTGTGAAGGTACGGAGCCACTAAGAGCAACAGAAGCAGAAAAAAGTGAGAAAGTGAGAAGACTTATCAAGAAACCTCACGAGAAAACAATGGTTAATAATATACACTCAGGTTAGACTAGTCTGGTCTGTTTAATTGAAATAAGGACACGGTAATCGGAGAAGATGAAATGGTATATAAGTATGAAGTGAAAGGTTTTATCACGAAGTTTGACGAGTAGATTGGAGAATGCTCACTTTGATCACAGGAGTTAAGTGAGGCAGTGTTTGTTGAGGAGGTGGAACAGGACAGTGTTCGCGAGCAGTGTTACCTTGGTGCGGTGCGTGCGGTGCCGGTGGCGCGGGAGAGCAAGGTAGCTGACGGCAACTACGGGCTGGAATGAAGATAGGTTTTTCCCCGCCTCACCCACCGTCCTAAACTCCTCCCCCCCTCCTCACACAGGCGCCGCCCAGGCACACCCACGCACACACACACACACACACACACACACACACACACACACACACACACACACACACACACACACGTGTCCTTAATATTATGCTCTAATAATATTATGCTCTAATCACGTGAAAATAAAATAACTAGTCACTTGATAACAAAGCCTTCGTGATATCTGGAATAACTTGCCTAGAACCAGCAAGAAGTTTGATAATGAGAGAAGGACATATTCATAAACGCTTTCTTCTCCCGTCAGGTGTGTTGTAAAGGCCAAAAAGGTCAGGTTTCCATAGCTGCTAATTTATAGTTTAACCATCACTAGAATCATCAAAAAACTCTCTAAAATAACAATCACTTCCTGTTTCCCCCTCAAAGGCCACACAAATGGTGAGTCAAGTTCTCATCGACATTTTTTTTTTTCGCTGATGGTGATGGATAATCATTAAACCATCACTAGAATCGAGAAAACAACTGAAAAATCCTTGTAACTCACAATATATATATATATATATATATATATATATATATATATATATATATATATATATATATATATATATATATATATATATTACCGTTTGTGAAATTGCCCATTTCATGAAATGGGCAAACCCAATTCATGAAATGAACCTAATCTAACCTAACTGACTATTTAACCTAACCTAACTAACCTGTTAACCTAACCATTTCATGAAATGGCCTCTCCATTGCACATTTCATGAATTGGGTTAGGTTAGGTTAGTTTGGTTAGTTAGTTAGGTTAGGTTCATTCATAATTGGGTTTGCCCATTTCATGAAATGGGCAATTTCACAAACGGTGTAACATATATATATATATATATATATATATATATATATATATATATATATATATATATATATATATATATATATATATATATATATATATATATATATATATGTAAAAAAAATAGGAAAAAAGAAAAGAAAAATAAAAACTGCAGCGCCTTTTATTATTTATTTTAAACCATCACTAGAATCGAGAAAACATATTCATAGCCACAGTAACTTCCTAATGAAAGTATGTATATGAATTAAGACACACAAAACTTTAAAAAAATATGGACTTTTAACGATACATGCTCTTCTCTTGAATGAAAACTGGTACTAACTACAATGTGTCATATAACCATCGCCATTACTATCAATCATAAGTGTTCCTCTATTCCTTTCATCTATCTTTCACACACCAGCCTATTCCACGCCACCCAAACAAAACATCCTACCTCAGAGCAAATTGAGATACACTACATGTTTTCAGTGAGGGATGTTGATGGTACCCGTTTAGAAGACCTCATTTCTCTCATTTCTCTCTGTTCACATGGAACCTTCTTACGCCCTTGTTGTGTCTCAGTCTTTCCATCCATATATTCATGTCACGCATCACGGCCCAGGAGACTCCTCAGCTTGTCTCACACCTGTATATATTCATCTCTCTCTCTCTCTCTCTCTCTCTCTCTCTGTCTGTCTCTCGTAGAAAATATTAAAATTACGAAACAAGTCCGTTTGAATATAGAGGAAAATAGATGTAGACAAAATTTATTCTAATTCATAACTAGTCCCACATCAGAAAAGGAGAAAAAAAAAAGGTATTCAACTAACTAACTAACGAACAAACTAACTCACTCACTCACAGTAACTTACTCTCTCAGTCTCTAATTAGCTAACAAAATAAGCAACCAAGTAACTAACAAACTACTGAATTAAACGGCTATATCTAAGTAAATAAATAAGAAGTGAAAAAAAAATTATACCCAGACAATTATGCACCAGAGAGGACACAAGAATCCCCCAGTGAGGCAGGCCAGGTGTGAGCGCAGGGCAGGTATGGAGGGGACGCTACTTAACACTATCGATAACGTATAATTCACTACACCAGTCAGCTCCGGGGGACGAGAATATAGATAGGCAGCTCCACCAGGGACAGGGAGGGATAATGGGCGAGTTGTAGATGGTAATGAAAGATATTATTGTTTACAGCTGATTGATAAAATAACATCAAGTCCTGAGAGGGAAGAAATGTCGGTCAGATGTAAGGTTAGATACAACTAAACACACGGGTGAGTTATAAAGAGCAACATTACCAGGAATTGTGAGGGAAATATGTGATTTGTACAACGGTAAGAGCGTTCTCGTACTACACATGGCTGGATAATAGAAATAGGGGAAAAAAACATAGTCAAGTACTGGGAAAGGAAATTAGTGATTCACATTAGAAGGATCTGACGCTACGCTTCTACCAAACACACGGGGACGAGATGTGAGGCCGGACGCAGATGAGTGTATGCTTCCATCTTAACACTTTATATGAAGGAAAGTGAGATAATGGATAGGTTTCTTTACTGTGAAAACCATATTATTTCACTTTTTCTTAAGACTTACAATTCTTTTCTTCTTTCCCTCCTTTTTCCACCCCTTTTCCCATTTGAAGTATTCTTTTACAGTGACGATCATACTATTTTTTTTAATTGTTACATATCTTTCTCTTCTATTTTTTATTTGCAGTTTCCTTTACAGTTAAGACTAAGGACCAAGTTGCAAAATTTAGAAGGTGCAAGTTTGCTAAGCTTTGGAAATATCCCTTAGGTCCAATCCTCGTAGAATGTTAAGTCTTGCCAAGGTAAAAGGAACAATGGTGCGCAGTGTCCTCGTTCTTACCAGCCAAGGGGATGAGGGACTGGACACTTAAGAAACTATTACTGTTAACCTTCTGCCGTAGTTAGTTAAATGGACAGAATATGGATGAGGTGAAGGGCGGACAGGCAAGTGAGGCAGGGATGTGAGGGAAAAGAAAATGACATATCAAGCATAAGATCATTAAGAGCTGCGGACACACACACACACACACACACACACACACACACACACACACACACACACACACATGATGGCAGAGCTTAGGATCAGAGCTCGCCACTGCACGACGCCAGTATTGAAAGTAATATCAATTGATGGACACGACACAGAACACTCAAGTTTGGTGAAGATGACTTAGAAAAAATCAAATAAAAAATTAGATAGGAATATAAACAAATAAAAATGAATAAGTGAATGAATAGATAATTAATCAAAACACACAAAACAAATAATGATGAAAGAAAAATATTAGATATAGAAGGATAGCATAAAATGGACAAAGACAAGATTTCCATATGATTTACCAAAGTAAAAAAACAATCTACGTAGCCTTTTCCACGAGGATGACAGACGGAAGGGTGGTTAATCGAGACACTGCCAATGACGTCATCACTCCCTCACGTCACTGATGTGGCTGGCACACAGGGAAAGTGAAACATTGTCGAAAAGACCTATTTTTGCGGATACTCACCGAATATCATACTGGATTCTTCTTCATTATTTCAAAACCGACAATTAATCAATGAGGGAAACAAATAGAAATAACAAGTGAAAACTAAATACATTAGACCCGTCTCTACTTCCCCAAATAACTAAAGAAAACGAATAATATTTTACGTACACTTGTGAATATCTGGCTCAAAGTATGTTAATTAGCTCTATTCATCCTTTCGCAACACTCTAATTGTGTTTGAAAAATTAAAATGAATAAATTGAATTAATACATTGAAATATTAGAGCAACTATATTGCAGCAATTCATCTGCATGCCTTTAGTTGTCTTCGGGAACCCCTCCCCCCCCAAAAAAAAAAAAAAAAAAACTTTTTTACATTTCTAAGTTGCACCTGTTACTCCAACATGAATGTATTGCACAAACCCCATAATGTGCACCAATCTCCTGTGGTGCGGCAGGACTTCTGCACCACAACAGTCCCTTCCTTCTTTGCTTATTTGTGTCAGGTCACCGATGCAACACATGAACAAGAATGAAAGAAAAAAAAAGATTAACCATCCCTGTGGCTCTTGAAAACAGTACTTGAAAGAGAACAAAGCACCATAGGATACAGGTCAAGCTTCCTCCTTGTGTGCTTCTCTCTCTCTCTCTCTCTCTCTCTCTCTCTCATCCTCAGCCGTGCAGTGACATACAACACACTCATTGAAATACATACACAAGCACCACCACCACCACCATCACCACCAAGCACATCATTCAGGACACTCCACGAAACCAATGACGCAACATCCTGGTATAGAGATGATTAGAATTTAAACCCTCTCCCCGCCGCCCATCTCTCTCTCTCTCTCTCTCTCTCTCTCTCTCTCTCTCTCTCTCTCTCTCTCTCCGTGATCTGCAGTCCCGCTTGGTTCCAGTGGATTAAGCGAATGAATAAATGAATGGACCAGCAAACCCACATTTCAAGGAGGCTGGAAAGAAGGCCAGACGTATCTCTAATGCTCTGTGTTCATTCAAGAGGTGTGACCAATGATAGGGATTGGCTGTGTGTGTGTGTGTGTGTGTGTGTGTGTGTGTGTGTGTGTGTGTATTTTTCTCTAATAGTGGTGGTAGTAATGGTGGTGGTGGCGTATGTACTATATAGTAGTAGTAGTAGTAGTAGTAGTAGTAGTAGTAGAAATAGAAGTAGAAGTAGAAGTAGCAGTAGTTGTAGTTGTTGTTGTCGCTGTTGATGTAGTGGTGGTGGTGGTGGTAGTGGTGGTAGTATTGGTGGTGGTGGTGATGATGGTACTGGTAATGGTGTAGAAGCAAAAGAAGACCAACAACAACAACAACAACAACAACAACATAATCAAGATGAACAAACAAGAAGAAAAAAAGCCTATAAATTTCTCTAAATGCACTCACAAAGGGAATATAGAAAAGGAATACAGTAAAATAACAAACAATATCTGCTCTCCCTTTAGTAAACTCATGGGTTTGTCGTAAGCTGTACAGTTCAAGAGTAGCAAAGGCTCATCCACTCAACAAACCTATCAAAGAGGCATTTTCTATTCCTTCTCTCTCTCTCTCTCTCTCTACATCGTTCTCGTTCTTGTTTTTTTTTGTTTTTTTACCATTACTGCAAATGATTATATGCCTATTTTTCCTTCCCAAACAAGCTCTCTCTCTCTCTCTCTCTCTCTCTCTCTCTCTCTCTCTCTCTCTCTCTCGTCCCTAATGACCGTAACTACAGAAAAAAAAAAGACACTGACGGTGACAGAGTGAATAGGGCATGGCAGACAGAGGGCGGGAACGAGGTGATGAAGGGACGAGCAGGCGGCGAGGAGCATAAAAATATAGAGGGGTCTTAATGTCAATGAGATACAGCATAATAGCCTGTGATGGAGGTGTAGAGAGGCAATGGAAGGTTGGAAGGTTGTCTGTGTCTGGAGGAAATGAACATCTGCATGAATGAATGTTGAGAGGTGGTAAGTGTGAGTGAGTGGTGATAGTGTTTTGTTTAAGAAAAGGATGAGATTTCAAGACATCATGTAGTTTTGGATTACTCTTTTAACACTGTTTTGGGACCTGTAACTCAGTAAGAGTTTTTTTTCCGATCGTATTTTTTTTTCTGCTCTTGGCCGGTTCCCCTCCTACATTAAAAAAGGGATATAGCAAGATTGACATCAGCAAAATCCTCATGATCAGTGACAAAGATTGGGTAAGGAATTATGGGTCTAATCTTGATAAGGTTAGAAATGAGGAAAATGAGGGTTCTCAAATGGTTAAATAAAATAGACTAAAAGATCCGCAGTTGTTATCGCTGAGTCAGGAATGAGATTTAGATTATTAGAGAAATTTTATAGATATGGGTAATAGACAGCAACAAGTCGACCTGTTTCAAGGAAATGTCACGTATGGATCTGATGTCTTCTTGTAGCTTCCTTTATTTCCTTGTGATCTTGTGTTTTCAAAATGCAAAACAAATTTTTTAGTCCTAGTTTACTTTTTTCTTGTATGGCGACGGTTTGGCAAGGTAATGAAGGGAAGTTACACTCTTTAAGATGCAGATGAGTGAGCCGTGGCAGTGAGTGAGCACTTGAGTGAGTGAGTACTTAAATAAACAAGTGAGAGACATGTGGTGACAGCTATGTGGATGGGGAAGAAAAGTGTGTGTGTGTGTGTGTGTGTGTGTGTGTGTGTGTGTGTGTGTGTGTGTGTGTGTGTGTGTGTGTGTGTGTGTGTGTGTGTGTGTCCATGGAAGCTGGTCAGGTCGCATGGGACCAGCTTCAATATTTCCGGCACAAAGAGAACCATAATTTTCTTCTCCTCCCTCCATTATCTATCACCAGTGAAGGAAGAGGGAAAGAAGAATGAATGCATGAGGAAGGGAGGAGAACGAGGTGACGAAGGAAGGAAGAAGAAATGACTAAGTAAGGAACATATCCCAATTTTCATATGAAGATTCTTAAAATGATTTTTTTCAATCGCAAAATTTGATTTTTTTTTGTGCAGCACCTGTTAAGAAAATTAATAAAAGGATTGAATTGAAAAAATCATACAATTGCCATGTTATGTAAAATAAGAATATTGTTTACAATTCTTGGAGATGCATCATAGATTAAAGTCATATATCACTAAAATAAAATTGATAAAAATATAAATAAATAGGTACTTTTTTCCACTGATATATAATTTTAACATCAATATTCTTGTTATCCTATTCCTTGTCTAAAAGACTATAAATTTAGAAGGATATCTCAAATAGGAAAAATATTTCATTTTTTTCTAGAACCAGTTTTGAAAATTCAATTAAAAGTCAATTGAATGAATAATAATTTATCTGGAATATGCTCTAACAAAGTACCTAGAACCATTATGGTGCCCTACAAACACGCAAGCGAAAACACATTCAAGGTATTGTATTGAAATCAATATCATCACCACAACCACCACTGATGATGGTGGTGACGGTGGTCGAGCAACCGAGGAACGTCAACGCCATCTAGCCCTTCCCTATGATGTTACGCCTCTCGCCGTGAAGACGAGCCGCGAGGCTGGTACAAGATCATTGCCTACCCACTGCAGCATATCGGCAGACGCATTATCCAGCGAAGCAGAGTGTCTCGCGAAACACCTTCCCTGTCTTCCTGCCTGTGGCCGCGCATCACCCACGCGGCATGCTGTGGTACGTAGCAACGTGGCGGCGACATGAGGTCGATCTCTGAACGGCAACATATACGGCATTAGTTCAGAGCACACACACAACGCTATGTTAGGCCTATGCACTTGTAATACTCTTCTTCCAAAGGCAATTCCACACGGTGAAGGTCAAACACAGCACCACACTCACACCTTATGGAAAGCAGGGCAGCTGCCATCACACCTGGTGGTGTCTGATTAAATAGAGATGGTTGGACACACACACACACACACACACACACACACACACACACACACACACACACACACACACACACACACACACACACACACATTCAAGTGGTAATTTAAGGATTAAATAAACACTAGTTATACGGTTTCTGATTATCGCCACCCACCGACCAGCGAGCACACACACACACACACACACACACACACACAGGAGACAGGACAGTTGAACTTGTGGCGGTGTAGTGTTAACACCACAGCACACACGATCACCACACAGCACCACCAGCACATCACCACACCACACCATACCATCCCATACCACCACGTTTTCATCGGCACTCCGACAGCCAAACACTGCCCAAAAAGATCACCACCACCGCCTCCGTCCCCGACCCCGCCCCACCACTATGTGACTGTCACCACCTACCTGAACAATAAGGGTGATCTCTCGGCTTTTACGTGTGCTTCTAGGTGTTTTCATGACTCTAGGTGGAGGAGGAGGTGGAAGGGAAGGAGGTGGAGGAGAGAGGTAGAGAGTAAAGTGGAGGGAAGAGGAGGAGGAGGTAGCCAGCATATGTGTAAAAAAAGCATCTCGGCCTTGGGGTACATTTTTTTCTGCTTTATCAATAGAGTTGGTATTGTTTTGATATTTGATTTTTTATTAGCAAAGTATAACAAGTGTTAAGCCATAATACAATCGACTCTAGCTATATTTTTGTTTCTCAAAACGAACAACTAATTGATCATTGTAAAAATTTTTTTTTTTATTTGCAAGCCTAGGATTGTTTTGGTGTTTGCTATTAGACTTAGAAAAATATGAAAAACATGATCCAAGTAATGATATCTAAGAATGTCTAGTCTAACTATTCGTACTTTCAAATTTTAAAGTTTTGTAATGACAAAATAAAAAGATAAAAAATCCTTATACGGCAAGGAATTTGTGTTTTGTTTACATGTGTTAAAAGTAAAAATTTTTAGTCTTCAAAATGCGTAATATAATGTAGTCTGGCTGTGTTTTTTCATCTCGATATTTTAGGGTTTTTGAAGCGCCGTTGCTGAAACATACGGACTTTGTTGGACTTTGTTCCTGTTGATCCTGGACCCGGTACGGTTTTTATATATTGGGTGTTTGTTAAAGTATTTGCCGCGTCAGAAAATGTAGTGCATTCAGTCTGGGCACCTTTTTTCTTTTCTCGATTTTCAAAATGAATTACGTACGTAAATATTGGGCAACAGGGACACATTCCCCGTGCTTTTCCCCCGGGTCGATCCATCATTGTTTACCTACACTCTCCCTTTCTTTCCAGACTCAGAGAATGTAGGAAAACCAGAATTAACCACGAATATAGATAAATAACCCACAAAGTGCTTGAAATGATGTTCCAGTTCATATGTTCACCATCACATCATCGAAACCAAACACAGACGGTGCCTCCGCCCTCCCAGTGTCTCTCCCCTTAATATTCCAGTTTTCTGAGCATTTCCAAGCATTCCTCCACAATGAAATGAAAAGTGTAGCAGGAGGAAGGAATGAGCAATGGAAGTGTGTGTCAGTGTAAGGGAGCTCAGCAATAGCAGTATTTCCAAATGTTAGAGTAGCATTATTATTGTTGTTATCAAGTGTAAATGTGTGTGTGTGTGTGTGTGTGTGTGTGTGTGTGTGTGTGTGTGTGTGTGTGTGTGTGTGTGTGTGTGTGTGTGTGTGTGTAATTTTTCACCACGGTCGTCTTCTGGTCATCCAGGCCGCCTTCCCCAATACGGAACAAGCTCAGAGCTCATAGACGATCTTCAGGTAGGACGGAGACCACAACACACTCCACACACCGGGAAAGGGAGGCCACAACCCCTCGAGATACATCCCGTACCTACTTGCTGCTAGGTGAACAGGGGCTACATATTAAGAGGTTTGCCCATTTGCCTCGCCGCGCCGGGACTCGAACCCGAGCCTTCTCGGTTGAGCCAAGTGTGACAACCGCGCTTGCGCGCGCGTGTGTGTGTGTGTGTGTGTGTGTAACTGGGGAAAGCCGTCAAGTCAGTCTCACTGATACGAAAAAGAAATGCACCTCTGTAAAGTAAACATTATTCTAAGACACTTCTCTTCTAAACATTTTCCGTCGCAATTTACTCATTTAATATTAATGCTAATAAATGTTTTAGACAGAACACACGCACAAAAAAAAAAAAAAAAAAACTGCACAAGTCAGGTTAGGTTTTGTTAGAATGCATCAATGGTTTTATATGCATATAACACGAAAATCTCTGCATTTAATAAAACTTACCTGGATCATGGGATTTTTCCAAAATCTAGGGAATTTTTTCTGATGGTCAGGAGTGCCCATTTCGTGTTCTAGGCATCAAAATACAAACAATGATGCATTCCTTATTCAATGTCTGACTGATGCCTCTCCATATTTACCCGAAAGTGTGTGTGTGTGTGTGTGTGTGTGTGTGTGTGTGTGTGTGTGTGTGTGAAGATATTTGTTATAGTATATGAAAAGTTGCATAACAGCATCTAGTGAATAAAAAAGGAATGAATGATAACTGGAAAACTGTAATTCACAATAAACTTAACCGTATAGCTGTTTGATAGTTACCTTAATTTCCTGTTGCCATGGTAATGAGCACGTGTGTATAGATGCTGTATCCATGGTAACCTACAGAGCGAGGCCCAAACAGTGCCTTGCATCTGCTCTACTGAACACTGCACCTTTGTCACTGGTTCATCTTACAAAAGCTAGAAAAGAATGTGAAACATGTCAGAAACAAGAGTAAGTTATCAATAATTCAAGGATTTTAAATTACTATAGAGTAGAAGTGAAAAAAATCTTAGGTGAACTTTAAGAAAATCTATTAGAATTGTATAAAAGTAACCTTTTTAAAACTGAAGCACAACTGAACACAATGTAAGAATAGTAAACTTTATGTTACTAGTGTGATACCAATGAGGATATTTTCATACAAGAGGGATACTGGCTAAATGAAAAAGAAAAGAAAAATAGAAAACAACTAAAAGTGTCAGTCCTTAAAAATACAATCAAAAAGAATTTCCAAATTGTGAGAACTCAGTGAAAATATGCATCTATAGTGACAAAACAGTCAAGGTGAAACCTATTCAAGCCTTGATAATGGCCAGTGTGTGCCGAGTGCCTCAGCAGATGTTTGGTACCCAGTGAAAGCCATTCACGAGCCAGCTTATTCCTCCTTCAGATAGTAATTTAATCCTCAGTACTCCATGATGTCCTTATGCTCTATGAGAGGGCATTACATGTACTACAATATATTCACTGCTTCATACTAAGAAATTTCATAATTCACTTCAAAACACAAGAAAATATATAGGTAATTAATAAATATAAAGTGAGAAAAACTTCATAAAAGAACCTAATGATGAGCCTGGAGGACAACACAGCCAAGTCATTCAGCAACCTCATTCACAAGGCTGAGCTCAGCATCCATCTCATCCTGGAGCTACTGCCATCCCTCCCTCCAAAGCCTGGAGGTACAGGAGAGGAGGAGGGTGGGACAGGAGAGGAGTGGGGTGAGGAGCGTGTGCATAGCCTGTCAATTCGCAAGCTGCATGAGGATCTGCGCTGCATAGGGCAGATGTTTAGAGACGTGGCGGAGGAGCTGCAGACACAGCACTCCTTCACATCCCTGGAAAAGTGTGTTGCTGTGGAGAAAGAAGAACAGCAACGTAAAGCAGAGTTCATTGCCTTGCTGCAGGGACAGCGCTGGCGGGCACGGCAGTTTGGACAGGGCAGCCGCCTCCGTGGTCTCCAGCAGGAGTTACTTGCTGTGCAGGAAGACACCCACAACTTAATAAGGGAGAAGGACAAGGAAATCTCTGAGCTCCTGGCTGCCATTGCTGATGCTCAGAGGCTCAACCCACGGCGAGAAGAATATGAGAAGAAGGCAGCTGAGGTACAGCTGGAAAACTTACACTTCCTGCTGGAGCGCGAGGAGCGAATCACCTGCCAGGAGAGTGCAAGGGTGGGCCGAGAAATTCCCCAGGAAGTGAGAGTCCATGCAGCACTCACCAGCTTTTTACAGGAAAGCTGTGCCCGGCTGGAGGCTCGCACAGAAGAGTGGAGGCAGCGGTTTGCCTCTCATGCAGAAGAGAAGGGACAGGAGGTGGCTAAGTGGAGAGCAGAGGTAGAAGGGGTGCAGGAGAAATTGGCAGAAGTGACACAGCAGCATGATGAAATGAAGGAGGTGGTGGAGCGCCATGAGGCTGAGGAGGAGGCAGCACGCCACCGCATGGAGGAAGAGAAGCAGAAGAATGATGCAGCAGCCAAGATCCAGGCATGGTGGCGTGGCAGTGTGGTCAGGTGGGGCCTCAGCGCCTCACTTAAGAGGAAAAACAAGAAGGGCAAGCCACCCAAGAAATAAAAAAATCAACTAAAATATAGAAGTAATAAAGATAATACAGTTAATGAATGCATTTTGAAAATACAGTATGACAACTGCAAAAAACACATGGATTGAATTTGAAATATTAAATTATAGAAGTATATAAGTGAAGAAATAATACTGATCAAATCATAAAATAAAATACAAAGCAACCCAGTAAGTCCTTAAATTAGATTATTTTCCATGTACAAGTAGATGTCTTATATTAATTGCTGGGATTCATTAACAGACAGACTTTAAAATTCCATATGAAAATAAAGATGAGCAGTGCATATGACTTTCCCTTAACCAACTCACTAACCTTTCCAAGTCCACCCTATTGCAATACTATTTTCTTTGTAGCTGTTTCATACTTCTGCCAACAGACACCATTAGTACATTTTTGACATTCCTCCTTCAAGCAATATCACTACTACTACTACTACTACTACTACTACTACTACTACTACCATCACTACCACCACCACTGCTATCCCTCTACAGAACCAAACTAGGTCTTTAGTTTTCCATGCACATGATTAGTGTATAACCAGGAATTACTAAATGAAAACCAGTACTTAGTATATCATTTTATATATAAATATACAAAATAGTACAACAGGAGAAATCTAACTAATAATTCCCATCAAGCATTTATAATTTCTAGGAGCATCATTGTACTTTTGGGCTAATTTAATTTTAATCTTCTTTACAAAAATCAATATATTTTATCCTCATACATGCCCTTTGCCCAGATGTTAGTACTACACTCAGTCAAGATTATCCTTGGGGTGATTAATAAATTGCCAAAAATGAGTGAAGATTATGGAGCAAGTGACAATGGCAACACAGAGACACAGCACCTACTGATGAGTGTCTTGCAGTAGTGTTCCTTGATGGCTAATATGAATGAATGAGGGACAAGTTGAGACCAGACAGTGACTCATCTATCCTGTGCCTGTGAGATCTCTAAGGATGTATATATTTAAATTTATGGAGATTTTTGTGTTTCCATCCATTCTATATCATAAGTCATGATGCAAGAGTTTCATGAGTTTTGCCTTCACTTATTTGGTTTTATTGTGAAAATCAAAGAGTGAAGCATTTTGATGTATTTTTTTTCTCACGAGGATAAGAGTGTGAATAATGTGTGTACGAGTGTGGAGCTTTGTCTGGGGTCCGCATTGTGGGATTGTTGGCCTAGTACATAGATAAACAGACAAAATTTTTCTCTCTCTTGTATTTCTCTTAACTTGACTGCTTGCTATGTTGCCACTGTCCTTGCTTCATGTGACAGATGCAGTTAAAAATGAAGGTTGTGATGAAGAGAAATATGACAGCAATGGAACTGTGCATATCCACCTATGGTCAATGATGAACAACAGGAGTCCCTGGGAAGTCAGTGGTTCACTAGAGAGATGGTGACCCAGGCTGCCTTACAGATGGTTTCACAGTGCTTCAAATCTAGTTGGGCTAAGAGTGTTGCCACCATGTTTATTACTGTGATGATGCTTAATGGATGGCAGGACAGAAGAGACTCCTTAGGCCCAAAAGTACACATCCTGAGAGAGAGAGAGAGAGAGAGAGAGAGAGAGAGAGAGAGAGAGAGAGAGAGAGAGAGAGAGAGAGAGAGAGAGAGAGAGAGAGAGAGAGAGAGAGAGAGAGAGAGAGAGAGAGAGAGAGAGAGAGAGAGAGAGAGAGAGAGAGAGAGAGAGAGAGAGAGAGAGAGAGAGAGAGAGAGAGAGAGAGAGAGAGAGAGAGATTAATAATCCACATTGAGTAAAGGATCTGAAGATGACTGATCCACAGAAGCTTTTGTTACAACCAGATGACAAAGTGTTGGGATGGTGCTCACAAGTGACTCATATTCACTCTTGCCCAACGGTGTCCTTGGTGTCCTCACCCCCCACCAGTACTTGAGGCCTGGCAAGGGACGGGGATCTACTCGCCTCAGGAAGGTTTTTTAGCAGATCCATGACTTCTAAGAAATCCGTCACAAGAGGTTTTATGGTGTCTTCATCTGGTGGTTCTTCCTTAAGACCTGGAAAAAAATATGCAGGGAAGAAAGACATCAACTGAATATCTTATTACTGAAGCTGGGTGAACTCTATTAAAGTTTTGACAAAGCCTTTGACATAACTAACTCATACAGTAAGTACTTAATAGAATGACCTCATCAACAGGTCTAAATAATCTTCCATATCTAGTGTCTTCATGAGCTTTTCTACTGAATTACTTCTCACTTCAGTGGATAAGTTATTTCTGGCATGGCAGATGGCAAACAGGGTGTCTTGTCACCTGCCAGTGCAGAAGACAGTGATCCTGCAGAGGAGCCATCCCCTTCATAGGCATAAGCTCTTAAGTCGTCCTTGGCAGGTGTTGCATCAGGCAAGACATTGACAGGCCTTCCTGGTGTTACTGCTGTTGCTGGGGCAGCTGTTACCATTGCAGTCTCCATACAACTTTTATGTTTGTTACCTATTCAATACATAAAAATTACATTATTTACTTTTCAGTTTGGAAATGCAGTACATGTATAGTAAAAAAAAAAAAAAAAAAAAAAATTGTAAATAAAAATAGATATAATAAAACATATAGCACATAAGTATAAACGTGAGAGTTCAGTAGCCTGTGCATAATTTTTGGCTATGAATCCATCACCATGACCACCACCATCATGCTTAAGTTCATATCCTTCTCTCTTATTTTTGTAGAGGAAAGGCTCTAGCACATAAGCAGGTAATTATACTGAAAAGTTCATAACTCCATGAATAATGATATGTTTTATGGCCCAACAATTATAAGATATAATAAAAAAGTAAAATTTGATAATAACTAAGTAATGCCTGACCTTTCTTTGTATTTGGTGTAAGTTCTATACACTCAATTACAGCAAGCTGATGATCAGTGGAAGTGTCAAGCTCTTCAGTAGAACTCTCTGGGATCTCTGTAATAGTGTCTTTCTTGTCTCCTTGTTGGGCAGAAGCTCGCATCAGACGATGGTGTCGGAGCCGCAGTGAAACCAGCAGAGCCAGGACTACTGCCTCACAGGAAGTCAGAAACAAAGAAATAAAAAGAACTTTTGTAAGTTTATGAAGAAAATTTATCAATACATAATTATGGTGCACTGCAAATTAGCTAACCAACACTGAGTAATCATAAGGAAAATGTCTCACCAAGGAAAAGCACAGAAAGTGAAATAGCAGCAATGACCAGTGGTGCAGTGAGGGCTGAGCCAACAGGAGGCAGCTCAGTCCACTGACAGAACTCTCCTGAGTGTCCTGGCTCACAGATGCACCGGAACCCTGGCTGAAGATTGTGGCAGGTCCCTCCATGCAGGCAAGGCTGCCACAGGCACTCATTGATGTCTTCACAGCTGTGACCCAATAGTTGTTGACCTGATTTGCATCTGTTCAGCAGGCAAAGAAAATATGACTTTAAGATATGGGCTTGAAGTGTCAATTTCAAAGCTTTCTTAAAGAAATTATTAATTATCAATATATCATATTTACACTATTTGGTTGCTACCATTTGTGTTAATATGCACTACCAATTAATGGCACATAAACAATAATAAACTTCACACAATGACAACCTAAAAAGAGAGATAGAAAATTAGTTTACCTGCAGGTGGGTGTGTCCCAAGAAGAGATGCATGTAAGAGGAGGAGTGCAAGTGGTATTGGAGCAGGCATTAGGTGCAGGGCAGCCAGGCTCAATGCCCTGCCATGTGGTGACATAGCCCCATGATGTGCTGTTCACTGTTGGTGGGAGTTGTAACTGCTTGCCTGACACCCGCAAATCATCCAGGCAGACTGAAAGATTACAATCCTGTGAAGCTGTCAATGTGTCAGGGGATGCAGTATCATCAAGCAACCAAACCTTACAGCCACATGCATCAAACTAACTAAAGTAAAGGAACTAAGGTAAAAAGAACAAAAATAGCTCACCTGTTGAAAGATTTAGAATAGAAACATAGTCATCTTCACTCTGTTCCAGTGGATTGCCTACGACCAGGTGGAGCTCCTGCTGGTCTTCCTCAAACAGTGACAAGGGCTGAACCTGTTTGTCTGCCAGCAACCTCCCCACAGACTCATTACGTCGCCATCCATCGCCGTCATCAACAGCCACCACTAGGTAGTGGCCGTGATGCTCTGCCTTGATGGTGTGCCAGGCACCATCTCCAACAGGACGGCCCTCAACACACACAGTGTTAAGTTCCTGTCCCATCCCAGAAACAGTCGCACATGCAAGGCCAGACCTCAGCTGTGGTTTGAAAAGAATTAAGAGCCACTGTGTTATTCATCTAAGTTTGTCTGCCATCCAGCCATTCCCCTACAGACAGAGAATAGAGCTCATATAATAAGTGTGTGTGTGTGTGTGTGTTTCACTGTTTGATCTGCTGCAGTCTCTGACGAGACAGCCAGACGTTACCCTACGGAACGAGCTCAGAGCTCATTATTTCCGATCTTCGGATAGGCCTGAGACAAGGCACACACCACACACCGGGACAACAAGGTCACAACTCCTCGATTTACATCCCGTACCTACTCACTGCTAGGTGAACAGGGGCTACATGTGAAAGGAGACACACCCAAATATCTCCACCCGGCCGGGGAATCGAACCCCGGTCCTCTGGCTTGTGAAGCCAGCGCTCTAACCACTGAGCTACCGGACGTGTGTGTGTGTGTGTGTGTGTGTGTGTGTGTGTGTGTGTGTGTGTGTGTGTGTGTGTGTGTGTGTGTGTGTGTGTGTGTGTGTGTGTGTGTGTGTGTGTGTTGTCTTATGATAACATGGAAGATAAAGATAAGAGGCCATTGATAATCATTAGTGTAACAAAAATTTTTCACCAAAGATTGGATGTTGTGGTGTAAAGGAAAATGTACAGCAGTTACATATTCATTGGATATGTAAACTTCTTCCACACAAATTAATCATGAAATCTCCATTATATTTAATTTTGATCATAAAATAAAAATATGTAAAAGGTGATAAAATCCTCCCAGATAAGCAGTTAGTTAGATTATACAAAAAAATCACTTACATAAATGGAAAAATTAACTTCTTCCTGAGGGAGGCTGAGGAGCAGCAGAAGCCGGCTGTTGAGGTCAGTGGTTCGTATTCGGACCTGCATGGTTAATGACTCAGGAACCAGTGTGAAAGACAGAGCCATGCTCACGGAGGAGTGTGGTCCCAAAGCATAGGTGGTTGTGGGCGTGGAACAGCCATGGCCCATCCACCCTGGCTGACAGTCACAGTATGGATGATTGAAGCCACCCTCGCACCATCCTTTGTAGCCACAATTTGTAGGGCAAGCACTCTCCTGTGGGCGGCAACCCTTCTGGCTTCCCTTACTATAGGCCGGCTCTCCCAAGTCCACCAGCTGCAATGAAGCTGCAGGACAGTTAGCTGAGGAGCTGTTTGTCCTTCCCCTCAACTCCCATTCTGCACAAGAAGCAATACAAATAGAAATGACCTCACCTGACCATTAAGTGTAAGATGTGAGACACAGCCATCAAGTGGGTTTGGTGTTGGAGCCTCCTTCCAACTGTGGTAGGCAGCACTGGGTGTTGTGTGGGCCAAACCACCCACCTGCAGGGGCCAAGATGCCAGCCAAGCCTTTATATTGAATGGGCTGGTCCAGGAAACACTTGCCATGCACTGGTCATCATCCTGCGAGGCACTGAGCCAACCATTGCCACACGGGTGCACAGCTAGCACTACACCCTGTCAGTGATCAAGAACAAATATTCATAAATATTGTCTGAGAGTCTGACAGTAAAGAAAACTGCATTACCAAGAAAGGTTTACCTTATAATTGAACCGGAGGTGAATGGTATGCCATTCTCCATCATTGACTACAGCATTAACCCCAAGTTTTATTGGTTCTAGTCCACCTTCAACCAGTAACTGGGGATGCCCCTCCCACAACTGTAAGGCCAACATGGGTGTCGGGGAGTTATTTGATTGACGCTGATGGGATCCCAGGGGTCCTGAGTAGAGGATGAGTGAGTGTGTTTGTCGAGTGAGTATTCGGAGGGATATGGTGGTGGGAAGACACAGTGGCAGTGGCCTCACCCACATCCACCCACTGCCAGTGAAGGTGCGACTCAATACCTTGCACCGAGGTCCCCAAGAGTCCCCAGGACAGATACACCTGGCACAGGAATAAAAAAAAAAAAAAAAAAAAAAAAAAAAAAGCTTTAGATTTATGCAAGATGAGATTGCCATCACAGTCAATTGCACTAGACACCAAGGCATTAAATGTTCATTATGAGTGAAAGATATTTGAATTCTACTACATAAGCACCTTTTCTCCAAGTGTGAACCAAAGCAGCGGCCACCGTTGAGGCAAGGGACGGACAGACACGTTCCAGACTCAGGCACAAGGCAGTCATGGCTGCGGCTGAGACGTGGTGTCACCAGTGAGGTGGAATTTGTGTCCACTACCTAAAATTATTAGACAAAGACTATATCAATGATCATTATGTTTCTGTTACATTATAAAATCAGTCTCTGTATCAGCAAAAGATGTGTCTATACATGGCTAGTATAGTGGTAACACACTGGCATTGCTATGGTTGGCAGATTGAGTCTTGCTTGGGTTTATTAGTTTAAGCTGTTTACTGGGAGGTTACTGCTGTGGTTGGAGACCCATGGTGGGGTGTTGGGTTTACCTGGCTGATGTTTTGGAAAGCATCAAATGTGATGGATAATGGAATTAAAAACTAACAAACTTTAATTTTATTTATCAAGCTGATACCATCACAAAAGATTTACTGAGACAATTATAAGATAAAAACAAAATAGAAACTGAATAGCTCATGGGGTGGGTTGTCTGTCCAGCCCATACTGGTAATGTTCCTAAATATAATCAAAACTCTTTAAAAATAATTGGTTACAAGGCAAGAAATAAGTGCATTCCTATGCATATTCTATCTCATCAGCTAAAAAACTAAGTTATCAGGTAAGGCTTTAAAACCTGGAACACCTTAAAAGTCATCTGTTAAGTCAGAATCTTTTCTGATTAGTGAGAGTATGTAATTTATTTCTTGAAGAATACCTGAAGTGGAAGAGTTGTGGAGGCTGCAGATGATGGATCAGGAGCCCCATTGTTGTGAAAGGAAGGGAGGGAGAAGTGGTGCATGAAGTGTTCCACATCACCCTCTGCTGCAATACTGGGCCCTTCAGTCAGTATGGTGAGATTGGTCATTGCTTCTACCTGAAAACAAGGCCACATTACAATAAAGCAGACAGTTAATGCTCCTCTTGTTCCACCTGCTGGAATCACCACTTAGAGCTGAAAAGGAACAAAACTTGAAGAGAAAGAGCTTCAGATTTCCTTTATGTACCAATTAAGGATGGGAAACACATATGTGATGATATGTTTGACTTTCAACCAGATCCACTGAGGAAACCTCCTTCCAATCTGTAATTTTTATGAATGGCACTAGAAAAGGTGACTTCAAGCTTCCATCACACACACACAATTGTCGCAACTCACCTGCACACTGTGGAGAGCCAGGAGTCCTTGGAACTTGATAGGATTCATATAGGTGCCATGAGCTTCCTGTACACTCATCCAGACACAGGTGGAGAGGCTACTAGTGCTGGCCACTGCTCTCCTGCGTGAGGAGGTGCGAGGCTGAGGGCAGCTGTGCACACTGACAACTTCCACTGAATTGGCATTCGTACCCATCGCTTTTGCCACGCCAGTAACCAACCGCCCAAGTCCACCCCCGCCCTTGTGTGGGTTCCATCCCCTAGCGAGGCGCTCCGGAGTGGTGGGTGTGAGGGTGATGCGTGTGGCATGGGACAATGCCTCCACACTCAGCATCTGCACCTCCACTGTTACATTGGCAGATACGTCATGGTGACCCCACCGCTGGTCACTCACGGAAAAATGCAAATCATACCTGCATCCAAACAAAGTAACAGAAAAGACAAAAACTATTATGTACAATAGAAATATACTATCAAAAATGTATTTGGCAATAATTTCACATCTAAATGATGAAAATTATGAACATCTTTTTGGTTGCATATCCATAACAAAATCATGACAAACACAAAGCAGTACTATACAATACTGACTTACTTTCCTTCTCTGATGTGACTGGAGGCCAGCAGGTCACCAGTGTGAGAGTCAAGGGTAAAGAGAGGGTGTGGGCTGCCCTCCCAGCAGAAGGTCTTATCAGCCACATCACCATCATCAGGGTCTTGCACAAACACTCGGCCCAATGGTGCCTCAGCCCCGCCCCGCTGCACCAATAAGGGATACTTGTTAACATGCTGATCTACATGCATGGTAGCTAAGCTCCAATACAGTAACAGTCCCGTAATTCCGCAATGGTAAAAAAGAATGCAACTTGTTCCACCTGCTTAATTATTACAATAAAAAATATGAACTTGAACCTCTAAATTATAAATTTGGGAGCTCCTAATAACAAGATTAATTGTTATTAGAGCAGCAAAACTAATGATAAACTCCAAAGGAAGGAGAGAGTGACTCTCAACTGTAACAATCAATTTTAAAGATACACATGAGCAAAGCTGCAGTGTTATGCAACTACCTGAGTCCTCCAGAGATAGGTTGTCTTAGCAGCTGGCTTCATCGGGTTGTCATTGATATCATTGATGATGACAGTGACAGGGTGAGTGGCTGCCAGACCCCGGGCATCAGCCACACGTACTGCTGCCACCAGCTGAGGGTGCTCCTCCCTGTCCACGGCTGAGCGTGTCCATAGTTCTGCCCCACCACGTCCACTGTCCAGATCTGTCATGCAAGAAACAGCCCAACTGGATAAATGAACTACATTTCCATCCTACTTGACCTACAACAATCACTGGCCTGTCATCCTCTACAGTCAGTCTGTACAGCTGTTTAAGTTTCAAGATTCTGTGGCTGAGATTCATTTTGATTAGGTACCCACTGATGAATGGCATTCTCAACCTCTGTTTTGCTAACCATATGCTGCTGGAATATTATTAACTCAATGAATAAACAGGTAGGATAAGTACTTACGTGGATCAAACTGTAGAGACATAAGATCAAAGATATACTGTGGGTTTGATGAGGCCAGGGAGAAGGTGAAGGGCGGGCCATGTCCCAGTGCCCACACGTCCTCATCTGTGGCAGTAAGGACCCCAAGACGGGCGGGTGCTGCGTCCTCTGTGACATGGAAGGTAACTGGAGGGAGGAGGAGAGGAGGGCTGTCGTTGACGTCTGTAAGAGTGATGGTGAGTGTGGCAGTGGCTGTGAGGGGTGGAATGCCACGGTCCACACCTAGGATCTTGGCCACTCCAATGGTACCCCCTGGACCCTCGCGATCCAAGGCCCCTCGCAGGATTATTCCTCCCACGGCATTGACAGCAAGGACATCCCAGCCTCCCTCCACGTGGTACTGCACCTTCTGCTCCCCGCCCTGAAATATAAGGAGTGACATCAATTTGTCTTCTTCAAGAGCTACAATTTCTTAGTCCGCCCCATCCCCTCCCACCTCTCTCTCTGCCAGTATCTTCTTACCATGTCTGGGTCGTGAGCAGGAATGGAGGCCAGCAGGGTGCCCAGAGCTGCATCCTCCCTCACCTTGACATGGGCGTGGGTGCGGGAAAACTGTGGTGGATTATCATTGACATCTTTCAAGTGGACAGACACCCAGGCAGTATCCACATGTCGGCTGTCGTCCCATCCACCTCGTCCCTGACAAGACAAGAATATCCATGAAATAAGATTCACCATTATAACATCTGAAGGACAATATCTGTGATACAAACACATTGATCCAAAGGGTTGTGGCTTGACATGGATGCTAGATGGTCTTGCTCACCACTCACCCGGTCTGTTACTTGTACCATGAACTTGAAACCTCGTCGATGAGTTTCGTCCTCGTAATCCAGAGTTTGGAGGGCATACAGCTCACCCACTGCCCCAACCGACCTCACCGAGAATAGCTGCCAACCCCAGCCGCTGTCTTCCACCACCTGGCAAACAAAGGCATCAACATTACACTGAAAATATTAAGTATATTATGAATGTAATACATTCCTTACTTTCACAGAAATATTCAGCTGACAAATAATTAGAACACAACATAGGATCATAGAGTGAAACAATTCTGCCCTCATCTTTATTACTCTCAAAGGTCTTTGGTTGAAGTTACACACGTTTTTTTTTTTTTTTTTACTATTCAAGAGACAAATTAACAAGCTTTCTACATTATCAAAGAGAAACATTCTGGAGAATAATCATCACTGTGACCTTTGAAAATTATAGTGAAAGTAAAAAAGAATGAAGTGTTTCTGAATAGGACGTTACTGCCAACGGGATGCAAATAAATATTCTTGTTCATTCTTACGTACTCTGTAAAAAAAGTAGTTGGAGGTGTCCACGTCAAGGACAGACACTTCAAGGAGAGAAACGTTGTCTGGCGGCCCGGCACCCCAGGTCTCGTCCACCTCCACCTCCCACTGTTTTTGCTCCAGCTGCGGGGAGTTGTCATTGACGTCCGTGAGCCGCACCACCAGCACGCCAGTCCCTGCAAGGAGACACTCTAGCATAACATAACACAACCAGTGGTCAATACATGTCATGACAGGAGTACGAGCATGAAACATGACCTGCGTTGCCTTTCTCGTTTATTAGGTGTTAAAATAAAAAAAAAAAAAAATGAGCGTAGATTTTACTCAACTTGGCAGTTAGTTAGAAAACGACCTTACTGATCTCATTTTTCTTCCTTGAACTTACCTAATATACATTTCAATATTCTTTAGTAACTAATACAAAGTAGCTCACATATACTACTGAGACCATGACGCCCCGACAAAGCTCACCCCGCAGGCCGCCGCCGTCCATGGCTGCCACGAGCACCTGGTACTGGGGCGTGGTCTCGCGGTCCAAGCAACACGTGGCCGTCCGCACGAGGCCAGTCTCAGAGTTGATTGTGAAAATAGGATCTCCTGTGGTCTCGTGGAAAGCGTTTTTCTGGATGGAGTATGTGACGCGCGCATTGTCACCCTCCAAAGCATCGTCTGCGTCCCTGGCCACCACCACCGCCACAGACAAGTCTGCGACGACGAGTAAATCATGCCAAGGTAATGCAGTAATTAGCATTATACCTAATGGACTACATTATGTTAAGGGAAAGAGAAGAAAGCGGAATACCGTACTTACTATTTCATACTTACCTATTGGTCCATTCTCCTGCACTTGTCCATACATGGTGGCGTTGGGGAACTCCGGTGCGTTGTCATTGATGTCTTTGAGGGTCAAGGTCACCACTGTCTCCGCCACGTGTACCCGCGAGCTACCCAGACCGTGAAGGTCCTCCTCGTCGGGCAAATCCCCTTCGTTGTCTATACTGTCATCACACTTGTTCAGTTCTTCGCCTCCTTCAGCTTCCTCCTCCATGAAGCGTCTCACCCGCCACATGGTCGAGGTGCCTGCCATATGCTTCTGTCTCCACGCCTTCACCTTTCCGCGGTACCGACGCAACAACCTATGAGATTTTCTGGCCACGCCCCTGGTATTCGGCGCCTCTCCCTTACCAGAGTATGTTTGAGAAGTCAAATTATTCTGGCAGTTACTCATACTTGGCGCACATCGAGGCTCGGCATTCACCATCACATCAAAATAAGTTTTTTTTTCGATATCAAAATAGTTATCTTTCCCACGTATAAGGCTGCTGATGGTTTTACCCGAGTCTGCCCCGAAGTGTTCCCTGGTCAATGCTTCAGTGCGATGTCTGCTCAATACACTGTTCACCCGCGCCCGTCCTCCCTCCTTAGCGGAGGGGGCCGAGCTGCTGCTGACGTCACCTCTGCCGGACATGTAATCACGTTTTCTGTGCGAATTCCGAGTTGTTTTCTTTGCATCTTTTTCTTTTTCCTTGCGTCTGGCGGTGTCCTTGCTAGCGAGGTGGCGGTGGATAGCCTCGCGGCTCCACAGCGCTTGCCCGTCCCTCACCTGCACGCGCACCCGCCACACGGCGCGTCCAGCGGGCGGATCGCGGTCCAAGGGCTGTGGGACATAAAGCACGGCCATTACTCACTCTCTAATAGCACGGGAAATGGTGAAGGATAAGTGTGTGAAAAACATGCTAAGTTTTACTCTATGACTATGGCAATGGTAACGATAGAAATACTAACAAATTTCTTTTGTACTAGTAACTACAATGACTATGACGATGACAATATTATTACTAGCTACTACTACTACTACTACTACTACTACTACTACTACTACTGCTGCTGCTGCTATTACTACTATACCTACTGCTAAACATGCAAGTTTGAAAACTGAATGCTTACAGCGAATATGAATACATGAAGAAAATATACATGACACCATGAAAGATCGTATATCAATGTGAACTGGAGCCAGATAACACGGCATAACACCAACAGAACGTGTTGCGCTCACCCTGAGTTGGATCACCTCGCCTGTGAGGGAGTTGACGGAGAAGAAGGCGTTGTCCGGATGGAAGCCGTCCACTCCATCACCGCGCACCGTGTACAGCAGTCCATGGTGGTCCAGCCAGTCAGGGTCCTCTGCCGTCACCTGCAACAGTAAGAGTGAGGGCGAAGCGGTTCTTGGCGGTATTACGCGTTCGGTGGCAATGGAGGTGGTGATACTATTACAAGGTCTGAAGTGGCCTCCGGTGAATCAGTATACTGGCGATGTAGTGAATAGCGCTGCCGTTTGCAAAGCCACCCGTCTGCTCTAATTGGCTTAATTTTGAGTACACGTCATGGAGGAGTGTGGCACTCCATCTACGTAGATGTTCATCAGTGAGGCGAGTGAGTGGCCAGCGCGACAGCTGGTTCAAATAGACACAATAATAACATGCTTCACGTCGCAAGCTCAATACAAACGCAGAAATGCATAAAGCTACATATTGTCCTGTTCGCTGAACCTTTAGGGCCGTCCACACAATAGAGCACACGTCGACGAGCTCTGCCCGCAACAGGGTTAAAATCCTCGTCTCACTCTCCTGACTATCCCTGACTCTCACACCGCTAAGGTCAAGGGTAATGCCCAGTGACCACCTGCATTCCTCTCGTCACCATTATCTTCCTATCGTCCAGCGTTTCATCTTCAAATGGTCTTTCTTTTTCTCCTTTATATTTCTTCGTCGTTCCGAAACCCCAGGCGGAAAAGGGGAATAATTAAAATGCGGATAAAAGAAATTATGGAGGTATAGTTGTGTGTGTGTGTGTGTGTGTGTTGTGTGTGTGTGTGTGTGTGTGTGTGTGTGTGTGCGCGCTTTCACCAAACGCTATAGGATAAACCTGCATGGAAAACAAGGAGCAGACCACAGGTTAGCATCAGTCTCCATCCTTCTCTCCCTCTTTGTCTCTCCTGCCTCTTCCTGCCACGTCCCCTCAGCTTCCACTCTCTTGAAAAGCATCAGTGACCTCCTGCACGCTCCGCCCCTGCCACGCCAAACACACCTCCGACAAGTAGAATCAGTACTAATTAGAATACAACACAACACAACTCAGCACAATATAACACGAGACACCTTGTTACCTGGACAGAGAAATTTGGTCAGCAAGCGAGCGTGCATGTGGCGAGCGCTTGTTTCAGCGACCACAATTTGGCAAGAATGAATCTCCCCCCTAAAACCAACGATTCATGCACCAAACACTGCCACTGAATTTCAAACTCGCTAATTGCTGCGTCCACAAATTCTGCCGCGGCCTTGTGCTGCCTAGAAAACCCCGCCGCTTGGCTCTGTGAGTGAGGTCAGCTCTCTCTCTCTCTCTCTCTCTCTCTCTCTCTCTCTCTCTCTCTCTCTCTCTCTCTCTCTCTCTCTCTCTCTCTCTCTCTGATAAAACCGGTCACCTAACGCGACAAATTGAAGACGAGGCAAATATTTACCTAATTTTGTTATCTTTTTCTACTGTTTGTTGCTATCTGTCTCTATTTCTGCCTGCTTTCTATCCTCTCTCTCTCTCTCTCTCTCTCTCTCTCTCTCTCTCTCTCTCTCTCTCTCTCTCTCTCTGCATCACTGAGCACAGGACGTGAACTTAATTAAACAAATACATCCCTTCTGCGTACTCGTTTTCATAACGGAGACACGCTTTGCTTTGGACGTTGCTCTCGCGCCCCAAGTCCCTCGCAGCTCACTCCTCCCTGGTGGTGATGCATGTCTTCCTGCCACCCCTCATATCCTGATATAGATGCACAGCTTTACTTTGCATTCTCGCCATCTTTTGAATATATGTTTCCCTATTCGAATGCAACGAGAGACTATCTGTACTTACGGAATTGTTAGCGAGAAGTGTGATATCTTTTGGAAATCACAGCCGAGGAATTGAGCAACGTGTGTGAGCAATAACGAAATATGCAACAAACTTGTATCTGACCAGCCCTTGCTTTTACAAGTTTTATGTGGCAGGGAAATATAGGAGAGTCTGCTACACATGTACAGTATGCACACTCGATAAATTTTAAGTTCACGGATACAATCGGATTGATCCATCTTAATCCGGGAGGCGTACCGCTGAAAGGGTACAAGCAGATACAGAGGAAAGATTGTACTCACAGACTCGGGGGAAAATATAGTGAGACCAATATGATCCAGGTACTCGCATATAACACTGAAAAAAAAAAAATCTCTGTCCGAATAGTGATGGGATGAATAAAACCAAATACTAACCTTAAACACTAAAGGAATGCATTAATCTCTACCTGAATAGCGAACAGGTGACTAATGAACCAGTACTCGCATAACACTGAAAAAAATATCTGTCCGAATAATGATGGAATGAATAAAACCAAATACTAACCTTAACACTTGAGGAATGCATTAACCCTTACCTGAATCGCGAACGGATGGGTAAAAGTAATGAAGATGCAATTATAAATGACTGCCGCCGAAGTGTCACAGGTACGTACAAGAGGTAACTGATCCGATATTAGTCTCCAGGAAAGGAAAGTATAGGTATTTCAGCAAACTTCTACACTCACTTCTTTCCCTTTTTAAAACAGTGTCTATGATTAAATATATCACTTTTTTCCTTTTTTAAAACAAGAGGGTCTATGATTAACCTCTTCAGTACTGGGACGCATTTTTACTACGAGTTTTGGGTATGATTTGACGATCTTATTTACATTACCAAGGGTTTATGGATGTTAAAAGATTAATGGTTCAGTCTTCACTATTCTAATCCCTACATAATTTTCTGAAGTTGTATAAAATCACCAAATAGTAACCAGAATGAAAATGAAAACGCGTCACGGTACTGAAGACAGCAGTCCTTAAAGAAGAGCAGACACAGATATTCTCCCTCAATCTTTAATCTCTGTAAAAAAAAAAGTATCATAAGTTTCCGCTCTCTGCATCTCATCTTTTTCCTTGACAGAACTTAAATTGCTGATGAGAATCTTAAACTGTACCTTTTGTCTTTAGTTTCGCGCGCAATTCTCCGCCGTGTGCGTGTGTGTGATTTTCTTGTGACCACGGGCTAGAAACATACAATCATGATCAACATTTAAAGAGTTTTTAGAAGATTTATGTGGTTTTGTCAATGCACGACTCCATTTTCCACACACATCCCTCATTCCTCCTTCATTAACACACGGTGCCGCTTCGTTGCCTACCTCCGTCTCCGTTTTCTCTCACACCTGAAAACTGCCTCACCAGCCTTGGATCGTATTCTTAAACGTTTAGGAGTCTTATCTCTTGTTATTTCAGGCTATAGTGGAAGGTAATAAAATCTTTTTAAAAGTGTTTTCGTAAAAAAATAGTTAATCAAGAACCACAAAGCATCAAAACAGCGTCTGATTCCGCCTCTTACTATCGCATCTTTTCTTCACCACGTACATCCCTTAGCTTTGTCTGTCTGGTTTCCTGTTTTTCCCCCTATTGAATTCCGCCTTTCCAAGAATAATCTATTGTTAAAGGGCTTTTTAGGCTTCCTCTCACGCTCCCGCCGTGAGGAAATAATACTGATGACCCGGGCACCTGCTGCGTTGTTCGAGATCGTGATGGAGGAAACCACGGGAGTGTGAGTGCGTGATGCTTGCTGTTAATCCTTTCACTGTCGCGGCTTCTGAAGTTCCATAAATTTTTCGGTGGAAGTTAATTCTCATGAATATAAAGTTCTTGTTTACTTACTTATTTTACTTAGCAAAAATAAAGTTTAGCGAGTAAAATTTTCGATCTTATCCATGGTACCTTTTCTTTCTTTCTCTTCTTTTTATATAAAAGAGGAGAACCTGCCAAGGGCAACACAAATGCTATAAAAGAAAGGCCCACTGAAGTGCCTGGTGATGTCTGCCAAAATTTTACTTCAGACTTTTACCATAACGTTCATCAAGACCGACAAGCCGAGGCAGCGAAGGCATCAGCAGTCAGATTGGCGAGTGACAAATAACCTTTATACAATATAATGAACCCATAAGACTAAAACTGACTTGTTAAGAGTAAAAATAAACGGCCTTTGGCGTTAAAATTGACCTGTTAGTAAAATTGGCCAGTGTCGGTGAAATGCAGTTTGTCTCACCGTCACAAGTCTAACAACAGACCCTTTGGTGGAGGGATGCAAGATGAATACGTTGTTTGAGACTGCTGTCCATATAATTTGGCCGTGACGAGTCGTACAGAACAGGATGATTCTGAGCCAGTTCAATAAGTAATCATGCATTCTTGAGGACAAACTCACAACACACTCGTCCGGCGTCCCTGAAACACATGCAGGAGATCGATGTAGACGATGTTCAGTTTTACGGAGCGGAAACATATGGCAAGGAGAGTCAAAACACGTTACTGCGCCGGACGTAAATATGTCAGCCGAACTCCTCTACATTAACACTGAAGCACTGGGCGGATACGGAACTGATACAGCCCTAAAAAATGTGAAGCGACCTCAACGATCGTAGAATAAAAGTTCCCTCCCTGGTGCAGGAAGGGCAAGGGGTCTCTGAAGAAGGTCGCTGCTTTGACATGAGGAAGCCGCGGCCCTGACGAGCAGCGCAGTTTTTCTCTCTTAAAAACATGAATTTTCTCCCTCTGGCGCGTCCTCACCGCCGCCACCTTTCTTTGCCCCCCAAGTGTAATCTGATTTTCAACCTGATCCCATCGTTCTCTCACCACTATTTTCGAAGGCCACAGAGATGGTTAGGCAGGTTCTCAAAAGGGTGTCTCCTTTTATAATATAGAAATCGTGTTATTCTATCAGTAAAACCGTAATCACACACACACACACACACACACACACACACACACACACACACACACACACACACACACACACACACACACAAAGTAGTCGAGATGTGGACAGCAACATTTTATAATATGGTCCCTCATCTGCTCTCAGGGACATAACATCTCAAGGTTTTCTCTTCCATAAGCTTCTTTTTCTCTTTCTAATTTTCTTACATTAGGTATTCCGTCAGTTCACCTTGAATTAATTAGCGTCATGAAAAAATAGACTTTCGCTTCTGTGTCCTCGCTGCCTTCCATGCTCCTCCCGCTGTGCTGACCTGCAATAGTCTTTTTCAGTGGTTTCTGTGTCAGCTGCATCGATCACGTTTACAGCATAACCCTCAGTTTTATTCAGTCTTCCTTTACCTTCTGGAATGTTGTGTTTTATGACCAGTTGTGTTTTCGATACTCAAGCACCTACACTAACTTTTTTTCTCTCCTGTATAATACAAGTTTCCCAATCCAAGTCTCTTCAGTATCTTATGAAATGTTGTGTCTTATGACTGGCTGTGCTTCCAATACTCAAACACTCACACTTTTTTTTCTTTCTTGAGTGATAGAAGTTTTTTAGTACAAGTTCTCAACCTTCATATAACTCGCACAGGAGGCAGATAGGTAAGCTGATCTGAGAGAAAAAAGATGCACGGATTGGATTGAATAACACGTCCAGTTCTCAATTCTACAGAAGCGATGGGAGAGGAGGAATATTTATTTACGTCATTCTGTATCACTACGTTAGATAACATAGTCACTGCAAACATCTGTAAAAAGAAGAAGAAGAAGAAGAAGAAGAAGAAGAAGAAGAAGAAGAAGAAGAAGATGATGATGAAGAAGAAGAAGAAGAAGAAGAAGGGAGGAAAAAGAAAATGTCTGCTGCTGTTTGTTCTTTGTTTCTCTTCACCACCACGAATCTGCTCACATTCGTAGCCACCTAGTACAGCAGGCAGCAACAGGTGTGAACGGGGCAGAAGGTCTGAGGAAGCAGCGGGCTGACATAAAGGTTCACTGAGGGAGATGGATAATTGGATACGCTGGGGATGTTGAAAGCGACGCATGCTAACAGTACCTCACTACCCGCCAGCCTCCTGACTCCTGACTGCCTATCTAAACCGTGCACTCTGAAAATATTGCAATGGTTATGTAGGTGAAGCTTGTGTACTGTGTTGGATTTAGCGTATAGTTGACAGCATGAACTGGCGCTTCTAAGTTTTGTGCTTTTCTTCAATTTTAAGTCTTCTAATCAACTGACAGTCTCATTACGAAGCCTGTCGATACATTTTCATCGTGATATACATATGCAGTTGGATATAGGTGACGACACGGCCCGGGAACCATAAATCAAGAGGATCGGAGTACTTAACCCCTGCAGGTCATGACGTGTTTTAATTTTCCTCATGGTTACTATTTGACGATTTTATGCAGGTTAAGAAACATAATGTGGAGGATTAGAATTGTGAGGACTGTGGCCATTAACCTACTGACCTTCATGGAGCCTTCCTAATGTAAACAAAATCATCTAATCACACCCAAAACTCAAAGTGGAAATGTGTCCCAGTACTGAGATGGTTAACTGAGGAAACACAAAGTAAATAGGAAACATTACTCGACTTCTAACCATAACAATATCTCTATGACGCCAGAACAAGTTAATTACAGCTGTCCTCTGACCTAGCACGAGCTCTCAGATTAATTTCAGTGGAGGATTATATCAAAAGTTCTCATCTCATTTCCTTTAATTACGAGGAAATTAAAGGGAATAGGATCCAGATACCTTCATTATTGTTCCCTGATTATCTGTCCCATAAATATCAACTATAGATAAGGCTCATACATAACAGAGCGAGTTGAAATGAGCTGGTAAAATGATTTTGCTACTTTGTGCCCACTGAAAAAAAAAAAAGACAGCTGGAAGGTTTTATATCCATATTTGATGACTTGGTGTGTATTCTTAATGATCTCTCTCTCTCTCTCTCTCTCTCTCTCTCTCTCTCTCTCTCTCTCTCTCTCTCTCTCTCTCTCTCTCTCTCTCTCTCTCTCTCTCTCTCTCTCTGGCCCATGACCACTATTTTCAAAGCTCACAGAAACCATTAGTCTGTCAAGAGTCCTTTATCATGTTATTAATATGAAAATCTTGTTAACTTACTTCTATAACCAAGAAAAACTCAACTCAGCAGTGTAACATCAAACAGATACTCTCGAAAGTAATGGGGATGGAAGCAGAAGTGTTTTAGAAGATGACTAACGGCCATATTCAGAAACGCCTTGACTTTTCACTAGGACAATTTTTCAAGTCCCCTTTAGACAACTAGCTGGGTTTTCAAGACAGTTTCTCCTTATGATTAATTAGAAATCTTGCTAATCCACCACCAAAACCATAAAAATACACTTAAAAATATGAGTATCTTCAATTAAAGGCTTTGGAAATAGTCGTCGTGAGAGTGCAAAGCTTTTCTGATTAGGGCTATAATTCTCACCGTGATGATGGAGGCGGGTAGGGAGCGGTCGTCCTCCTCTACTAGAGTCACGTAGGGCCGCGGGTCGAGGAAGTAAGGCGGGTTGTCGTTCACATCTCGTACCCTCACGCGGACCCTGGTGTGCGCTACCTCGCCGGCCGCCTCCGCCACCACCACCAGTTCATGCTGACGCCACCAAGAATAACGAGGAGAGACATGAAATAAGTGGAATAATTATTAGGTGTCTATTTGCATACTGTATTTTCGATGACAATTCATATTTAATTTTGGTGAATCTAAAACAATCTAGTTATCGCTTTTCGTCTTTTTTTTTTATCTGATTTTCATTTGTTTATTAATGTCTTGCTATGCTTAATCTAAGACCATCTATTCATAGCTCCTAGTCTTGATTAAATTACTATGTGTATTGAATGAAACCAACACAAAGAAACAAAAGCTAGTGACGGTATGCTACTTAGCTCTGAACAAAATGCAACAACCTTCATTGTCCAAAAAGCTAATAAAAACTAATGATTATTCTCCTCATATTACTGAACTTAATTAAATTTTTTTTTTTTGACAACGCACATATTCAAAACATGTGCTGAATTCTCACAAATGATATACAGCAAACATCCTTACCTTATTCTGAAGTTGTTTGCTTTACATCTTTTAGTTGAGTTATTTCAACAGCAAGCCAACCCCTACATTATTTCTTGGCTATCTAATACATATATTCTATCCATCTGTTCCAGATTCCCAGTTTCTCTCAGCTTTTTACTTGCCTCGCTCATTTCTAAGTTGCTTCATTCATAATTTCAGGCTAATTTACTTCATTCAGTGACATAATTTTCACAAAGGGTATTCGGCAAAACTCCAATGTTTGAGCTGTTTGATATATTCTACATTTCATCCCATACTCCAAGATTCCCAGTTTCTCTCAGCCTCTTCCTCACTTCATAAGTTGCTTTATTCCTATTTTTTGCTAGCTTATTTCATGCAACGACATAATTTTCATAAAGGATATTCGTAAAACCCTAATGTTATTCTTGAGCTGTTTGATATAATATTCTACATTTAGTCCCACACTCCAAGATTCCCAGTTTCTCCCTGCCACTCTCTCCCGTCACTGGCCTCTGTATCCCCCACGTCCCCGTCTCAAGCCTCACCTTATCCAGCACTTCGTAGTCCAGCGCCGCGGCGAGAGTGATGACCCCGCTGTGCTGATCGATGGTGAAAAGGCCGTCTCTGTTGCCGCCCGTGATACTGTACCGCACGTCCTCGTCTGTAAAAAAGAAATAGTGGTGTCTTAGTGGTGGTGGATGGTGGTGGTGGTTGTAATGGTGGTGCTGTATTAGTTTATTTGGTAAAGTTAATACAGAAACTATTCACGTCCTCGTCTGTGAAGAAAAATAGTAATGCCTTAGTAGTATTAGTATTAATATTAGTAGTGATAATTGTAGTAGTAGTAGTAGTAGTAGTAGTTATCTATCTAATGCAAGAGATATCCAGAATTCTCAGTCTTTTAGCCCTTTTACTGGTAAACTCAGAAACTGCTTGCTTGCTTTTGTATTTGCCCTTCCTATGACTTTAACTCTTTCTAAAGAGAGGATAGTAGTCGTAGTAGTAATAGTAGTAGCAGTAGTGGTAGTAGTGGTAGTGGAGTGTACGTTTATTGGATAAAGTCAATGTATGGACTCCGACAAATCCATTAAAGCAAAAAAGGGGACAGGTTCAGGGTAATGTATACAGAACCCCTTCACTACCAAATCACGGACGACGTGCAGTACAACTTTCGACGAAAAAGCAACGAAACATGAACTGCTAACGAACAATTCACTGTAACTTTGTGAAAATGTTTTGAAAATACCAGCGGAAATGTAAAAGGGTGAGTCTCTCTCTCTCTCTCTCTCTCTCTCTCTCTCTCTCTCTCTCTCTCTCTGGCATGACCTGTCACCTAACGCGACAAGCTGAAGGTGAGACAGAGAGGAAAGGGTACGCCAGTATAGCCATAGCCAGAAATCCAGCAACATATCATACTCAATTCCACTGTGTTCTGCTTTCCCCTTTCCATCTTACCTCAGTACTCTCACACATATCCTCGTCTCATTCCAGCAATTCCCACCAAATTCTAATTAAATTTAGTGACGGTTTTCGAATATGTTTTCACGATTGTAAAGATTCTGTCTAGCCAATTGAAAGAAAAAAGTAAAATAAAACATCCATGAGAAAACTATACGAAAATAACTTCCGTAACCTTTGGAAACTGTCACGATAAGAGAACAAAGAGCTTAAAAATAGGAGCATAAATCCTTTGTTATGCTGACGGCCTTTCGAACTCTTATAACTTATACATGACTAAGAGATCGAGGGACTGAGGAGTGCAAGGGAAAATAAACAGAGAGGATGATTGTTACTATTGTTTAAGATGGGATGGTATGTTAAGCAGGAAGGGTACGTATACAGTCCTCTCGGGAAGGTTGTGTTTTTGTTCCATTATCACGGGTCGCTTCGATAGGCAGACCTGTTAGGTGGTGTTCCTCTTGTGTCTGATTCTGTGTGGAGAGGGAAGCAGCACAGTCTGTTTCTCGATTTTTGGCCGCGACTTTATGTGGAAGGGCAGCACTGTGTTGATAAAGGCAGATGCTTCACCGGGGTCGGCAGGAGATCCGTACACAACACCGCTCATTAGGAAGACTTACTAACGACGATTCTGGTGCGATAGGAAAGGTTCGCTAAAGAATATACGTGCGTGATTGAAATGCGTGTGGATTTCGTAACGGAGTTAAGAGTTTCCTATCAAGCATTATTATCAGTGAAGGTTACTCACATTCAAGTGGAATTGCTGAGGACAAATAACGTTGAATTAATTCGAGAGATGTGACAACAGATATATACTGTATTAATGCAGAAGGACATTCATTGTGTGTGTGTGTGTGTGTGTGTGTGTGTGTGTGTGTGTGTGTGTGTGTGTGTGTGTGTGTGTGTGTGTGTGTGTGTGTGTGTGTGTGTGTGTGTGTGTGTGTGTGTGTGTGTGTGTGAGAGAGAGAGAGAGAGAGAGAGAGAGAGAGAGAGAGAGAGAGAGAGAGAGAGAGAGAGAGAGAGAGAGAGAGAGAGAGAGAGAGAGAGAGAGAGAGAGAGAGAGAGAGAGAGAGAGAAACATATACACAAATACAAAGCACTATGCATATTACACTCCCCATGCAGAAACACACTAACGGTCAGTCTAGTTTAATATACCAAACCCTCCACGTGAAATCTAATAATCTATAATCCCAATACTCGCAGGCTTTCACCAGAAGTGCCCGGCGGAGGATGAGGTCACGGCCGCAGCACAAAAGCACTTGGCACGCTCGGGTAACGTTGGTAAATCATAAAACGCAACATTTCCTGCGTGGCGGGCGAGGCATGCGTGGAGAAGGTCTACAGGCAACGACGCACTTGCTCTCTCATCTTCTACACCAGGCTAAATTAACAGAAAACGAGGAAAGGCTTGCAAGAACGAGGGTCGGAGAGGAGAGACCAAGGGTAGGTTAAAAAAGGGATGAGAATGAGTGTAGCGGGATATTATTTCTACATAAGGAGTATACAGAATGTCCTCGACCTCATCGGGCAAGATAAATAGATAAAACTGCATTTCCAGGCCTCATTCTCGGCATTTTAGGACCATTTAGGTGTAGCAATTATTCCCAGAGCAAGTTGGAATGCTTTTTTTTTTTATTGTATGTGTGTGTGTACGTCCTTGTCTGATCTTCTGCAGTAGTATTTTCTTTCTTTTATCAATTTTCGGTTTTACTCTCCGTGTTTCTTTTCCTCTCCGTCAGAAAGTGAGACAGGTACCATTTAGCGTTTTGTGTACGTACCACCAGGAGCTACGGACTGACAGATCTGAACGCACGTAGGTTTTGCGAATGACAGGAACTGGGCATCAAAATGTGTTAGTGCGTACAAGTCGGCGGTTTGATTCCTCTTGTGTGTGTGTGTGTGTGTGTGTGTGTGTGTGTGTGTGTGTGTGTGTGTGTGTGTGTGTGTGTGTGTGTGTGTTCTTAGGTCGCTGCCTCGCTATTCCTGGCTTGTATCACTACGGGGAACAACGAAAGCACGATCGACAAACACCGCAATAGATGAAGGCCACATGGAACACTGCCCCCGTCACGTCCCCCCATCTCCCTTCTCTCTCTCTCTCTCTCTCTCATCTAAAATATACCAGTTCTGCGTACTTGCATTGTCAGGTATTCTCGTTCTATTCCCTTGCACCAAGTTGGGACTCATAGCAATACTGTTTGAGGAGAACCACGAGAAACATTCTTACAAAATGATTGCATTATTCACAGAAATCCATTTCTCCGCTTCACACTGAGTCTGCAGTCCCAAATCTTAAAGAAAACACACAAATCACGTGGTTGCCTGAAGTGAGGATCATCTAACGACATTTGATTGAGGAGCCCTTCTGTCAATACTATTTAGATCAAACACAAAAGACTTTACTACTTCAAATCATGTGAATAAGAAAAATAAATTAAAAAGAAATAGAACACTAATCATAACCAATAATAATAGGAAGGACAACGAGCTTCCATGACATATTTCACTGCAGCCTTACTGTAACATAAGAGAAATCGTGATCTTGTCATCTTAACAGTAGTACGTCACTCCATTGTCCTGCTCTTATCTTATGCCAAAACAAACATGATACGCAGCACAGAGGTAGGGAATGAAAAACATGAATATCGGACTGTACTAATATCGTGTTTGAAATTGTTTGCTAAAGAGAAGGGACCTAGTGAAAGGAAAATATTATTCGTTCCGGATTACAGAAGATGATAATGATGAATGTATAATTGTAATATTAATGTCACTAAAAGAGTTAAGGAATAATAAGTCGAAGGAAAGAAAGGCAAGGACATCCGTCTCAAATTAAATTGTATGAAAAGTGAGGCGTGTGTTTAAAGAAAATGGTGAAAAATCGCCATTTCAAGGGATAGAAACATTCTGGCGCGGCGGCATGAAGTATTCAAGTGATGAAGGTAAGTCACACAAGCTTACGTGTAATGGCCTCGTCAGACGGATTATTTTATAACGGGAAACGGAATTAATTCACGCTTACTGTTTTACTGCCGGATGCAAACAGAGAACACTATTACCGCTACTGCTCCTGCTGGTACTACTACTGCTGCTGCTACTACATATACTACTTCACACAACAACAACGACTGTTACGACTACTACCACACTAGTGGCTAAATATATACTATATCACCTACCATTTCATTATACTCATAGTGACATTGGCTCGTGTTAATACTTCTGACAATCTTCTCGAGTACGCTTGGAGCAAATATACACTAGTTTGGGAAGCCCCAGGACTCTAAAGGCTGGTGAACATGTCGGTGTTTCGCCGCGTGGAATAGAAGACTCAAATGTTTCCTGCCTTACGGTACACATCGCGCAGTGAGCCGAGTGGAGGGAGAGAAAGCAGATTTACTTCTAACACATTCGAGAAAGGTTCAAGGCCCCAAAATTTCTCCAGCATGAGAGAAATGAAGAGAGCAAGTGTTAACAAAGTTGCAGAAAAGCGCATTTATGAAAGTAAAAGGAAAGAAGAAAAAACTGCTTAATTTCTATGACATTGGAGAATGGTTTATGACTCAAAGATTTCAGCAGCAAGAAGATAAGTGTAGCACGTATACAAAGCAACAGAACCTGGAAATATAAACAAAGAGTAAATAAAGAAGAAAGAAAAGGGGAACTGTTACAAAAACATACTATTATTACTACTACTACTACTACTACTACTACTACTATTACAATTCGAAAACATTTAATGACCACAAGACACGTTCAAGGACAGATGTTAACAGAGGCAGTAATGGAAGACTGTGGTAATGTAATAATTCATTTCTCAAAGGGATCAGTTATGCTTCACATTTATATTCATGAATGTTTTAGTGGCATTAGGTATGTTATGATTCATATTGCTGCGTTCCTCATTATGCTCACAGTGAATTTATTAGCGAAGTGGCACTGGGGTCGTAAGGATATTAAACAGACAAGTGGAAATACGAGCTGAAGCTTCCAAGGAATTCTCTTCAGGAACTGTGTAGAGTCTTGCCATGGCCCATACTATGAGGCGTGTTCTGAAAGCCTTGGTCTCTCATTAAGGGGTATTTACAGAGGTCACACAGATCAGTTACGGTCTAAAGAGTCTTTTCTCGCTGATGATGCAGAACCCTTCTCACACTAAGACAAAAATAATGAAACTATTCTTAAAAACGGTAAAAATTTTCCCTTCAGTACATTAAAAAAAAAATTGTTAAACTGTCACTGAAATCATGAAAGCACAGTTGAAATTCACAATACCTTTCACCGCAGCTCATGAAATGTAAAATCCTTCTCAAACTACCGTTACAGTTCTGAAAACATCTTTGACAACCATAATATTTCCCACTAGAGCCTGCCAAAAGTGTCAAATCCTTCTCTTATCCATCACCTGAATCATGAAAATATCTTTGAAATTCACACTATTCCACAAGAATCCAACTAAAGATCTGAATTACTATCAAATCTTCAATCCAGTCATGAAAACCCTTCGAAACCACTCCACCTTCCTTAGATCCTGTTCAAAGCAGATATGAGACAATGAAATGTTTGAGAGAGTACGGTGTTATGAGTAGCGCACCCTGCAACCATAGCGCCTCCACTGGCAACACTTCTCTAAGCGGCTTTTGAGTCATTATTCTTCAAGCCGCGCGCTTCGTCCCTACCTTCCATGAACTCAGTCCTCAGTCGTCCGCCACCAGTACTTCCTGGCTCTCTCTCGTCAGCCTTATGCCTCCCGCTCCAATACTGCGCGGAGTTTCAACACATACTCCTCGAAATGTGATGTAGTGAATGTTTGGTCTATTATAACACGAGTAATGTGTTTTTGTCTAACCACATACCGAATACATGCAAGTAATAATGATTTCACCACTTGTGCCATTAAGTTTTGTTCATCTATATACATGTGAGCCTTGTTATTCTATTTCACTCTTTATGTTGCTCTTAGCCAGCTTTCCCCTCTTACATGAAAAGAAAGTAATAGTTCTTTCACTGATGTTTCCTTTTATGACATGAATAGTACTGATCTTCGTCCATCCATATACATGCAAATAATAGTTCTTTCACTACTGGATAACATATATATATTCTTTTTTTCAGTAATCTCATAAAAGTTCAGACGTTTGGGTTTTTACTGCAGTGTTTTGATTAGTTCAGTGATCTAGAAAATGTAGAATCAAACTCTTATTTTTAAATACTTGGGTTCTGACTGCAGTGTCTTAATTACTCCGTTAACCTAGAAAATGCAGAACTAAACTCCTATTTTCAGACACTCGGGTTTTGACTACAGTGTCTTGATTAGTTTGGTAACCTAGAAAATGCAATATCAAACTCTTATTTTCTTCTTTTCATTGGTCGATTTCAAAACAGTTGAGAGGTTGATCACAAGAAAGCAAAGACGTCTTGATTTATGGAGACGAGGGAAACAGGAATGGTACTAAAGGTTTTCTCCTCCACAAGGGAACTCAAGGAATGCTTCTTCGTATGACAGGCGAGGAAATGTATTCGTCACTTGCTATAATTTTTGAAGGAGAAGTGAATGCAAACTAAAATGCTTCGTTGAAATAGCTTGTTTTTTGGAGGGGAAAGTCTTAATATTTGCCATATCCTTACAATAAAAAAGGAATAAAGGGAAGGGGGAAAAGTTATAGAAAAATAGAATAAACTGCATAAACTGCTTGAAAAACTGGACAAAAGTATAATTCGAGCGTAACTAATCTCTATACAAAACACCTTAACACACACACACACACACACACACACACACACACACACGAGTCGAGCCAACACGATGTACTCGATCAATTTTTCTATATCAGTAATAGCTGTTTTCATCAGGTAATGCATCACACACACCTGGGAATGGCGTCCAGTTTCGAGATGTATTTGTAATGTTCCAAAAATCAAACACGGACATAATTCTCTCTCGCTTCAGTCGTTCCGTGCCTTCAGTATGTCATTTAGTTGATGAGGATGCACGTATCAGAACATTTCCGTGTATGTAAGGTCACTACTTACTGTAAATGGTCTTTGGCTAATTTTGGTTTCTCTTTTTATTCATTTTCGCTTCGTTTTTTCCCTTTAAACTATGTTTTTTCGCTTTCCCTTTCATGTTTCCCAGCTTTTAATTTATCGGTTTAATTTTGTTTCCTAATCTGGAAGTCATTTGGTTCCTTTTAGCTTCCTTTTTGAATTTACATACTCGTTTTTCATTTGGGAATCCCTTCAAATGTAAAAATATTAGTGTTTATTATTTTGGCTTAACAAATAAGTTTTCAAATCATCTTAACTTTGAATCTTCTTACATTCTTTTCTCTTTGAAGATAAGAAAAAGGAAAAGAAAAAGAAAACACAAATCGTATGTTTATTTTTCTCAATGTATTTTTACTGAAGTTTTCAAACATAAACACATTATTTTGTTTTTCATGCTTCAACTTGCTCTAGCTTGTTTTTCATTCAGTAATTTTTCTTTTCTTATAGTTTATGAAATATAGTGAACTTTCGCTTTTACTCAATTACTATGGAAAAATAAGAAGAATTTCGTTTATATAAAGCTCGCTGTCAGAAATATTTGTATCGTTACAGCAAAAGATACAATTTGAAATTTGAATTACAGCAAACATTACTATCCACTCGCCAGTTACTATAACCTCTATTGCTCCAGCCACTACTTTATGTATATCATTTAGAAAGCCAATGGACTCGCTTGACTGCCTCA
>NC_059293.1:12393503-12488503 GCF_017591435.1 Portunus trituberculatus
CAGGCCAGTCACTTGACCCAAAAAAGTCGTGACGGACGGTGCTGACCCTCGCTCCCTCCACCGTCTGGCCCAAACATTGCCTTGGGTCGTATTCTAAAACACAGACCTTTCATTAGCACTGTTTTCACCCATTTAACTGCCTATGGTCGTCCTTTGTTGACTTCCAGAGCAGAGTGGGATAATGTTTGCATGCTAAAAGAAAAGAATAAATGGTTAGTCCTGTATTTTCTAGGTTGCATAATGATTTAAGAGCTGCAGTGCAAAAATGTGTCTAAAAATCCAGGTTATTAGGGGGAAAAAATTGTCCGGCAGTGGAAAGATTAAAAGTGAAAAATATGGGTAATAAAGTCGTGGTGTTCTTTAGCATTAATAAAATATGATTCATGTTCAACCATCACTAGAATCACGGAAACACTCTTATTAACCCATCAGACCTCTATTGAAAGAAAATAATATAATGTATAGCCTCATTTCAATTAAATCAACCAGTCAAAAACCAGAGATGAAAAGTCCGTGGCGTTTTAATTTTTCCAAAGTTAATGTACAATCAAACTATCACTAGAAACGAGAAAACAACTGAAAAAAAATATATATGTAAAAAAATAGGAAAAAAGAAAAGAAAAAGAAAAACTGCAGCGCCTTTTTTGTTTTTTTTTAATCAATCAATCAATGCACTTGAAAAAAAGAAAATGAGTGTTGGTTTTGGACTAGTAGAGCCATCTGTCTCAGGTCTATGCATGTGGAATAAGGTGACCAGTCTCTCTCTCTCTCTCTCTCTCTCTCTCTCTCTCTCTCTCTCTCTCTCTCTCTCTCTCCTTTACCTTCCCAGTCACACGAGCAGCTGATCGATTCTCATTTTACCCTTGTTGTATCTACCTATCGCCAACCTCACTAGCACTGTAAAAATATTGCATAGAGACAGATGAGAAAAGAGTGAAAGCAGAAAGTTGTCAGTCACTTTTACGCTACCGAAATATTTATGAGAGCTCAGCGCAAAAATGTAGTGCGCGAAGGTTGCAGGTATTGAAGGAAAACAATTTTGAGTCTGGGTATTCATAGACAAGACAATTTTCCTCATATTTTTGGCTAATTCTTTCGATTATTCTATGGAGGTTGACACTTTAATGGATCTTTTCCTTTTAGCCTTTTCGTTAGACCTCTTTTCCTATCTACGTGTATTTATCTATGTACTAAAATGTAGAATCCACACAGGATGGCCCAAACAAGAATACAGGAAAACAAACAGGAAATACACACAAAAGCGGGAGCCGGTACAAAGAAATTCAATCCCACGCCTACTACTGACTGAAAAAAAAAAACACCACATGCATCATTCACACTTCCGAACAAGCCCACTAACACAGAAAAAAATAATGAAACAGAAACGGGAAGACCTAGAATAGAAAAGAACGAAAGTGAAATGAAATGTCGAAGCGCTTACGAAAACTGACCAGTCTTAACTCACGCCGCATACAACGAGACGCCACCACTTCCACATGACGAATGGTTCGATAAAACTAACGAAGATGAAAATATATAGCAAATAGGACGGCGTTAGTGAGACAAACCATCGGCCACGGAGGGAGTAAAGAAGGCAAGCTTAAGGAAGGCCCAGTGGGTAATGGTGCCCAGCTGGGAGAACCGGATATAAATCATCTCCCGGAGGCCAAGGCACGGCGGCCCTCATGCAGTGGAAAATATTACTCCATTACTCTGAGTAAACTTTTAAAACTGAAGAGGCGCTGGCAATGAGGTGAAAGGTGGACACGAGAGAGAGAGAGAGAGAGAGAGAGAGAGAGAGAGAGAGAGAGAGAGAGAGAGAGAGAGAGAGAGAGAGAGAGAGAGAGAGAGAGAGAGAGAGAGAGAGAGAGAGAGAGAGAGAGAGAGAGAGAGAGAGAGAGAGAGAGAGAGAAGCAGTGATCAAGACACAAAAATCACTACAAAACAAACCAACACACAAACACGGTAGAAAAGGATGAGAAAATAAAGTAAAAATCCTTAGACAGAGCAAGGTTGGCTGAGGGTACAAGAGGGGCTTAGAGGCTGGAGCGGCGCGGTAAGGAAAAACGTGAAGGCTCCCAGACACAGACCCTCTCAGACGCGCCGGGGGAGCCTCAACGGGAATACTTGTGCAGCCTCCCTGACCCCTTGAGACGCATCCAAAACATTCCTGGTGTCGCCGCCTTGCCTTGTGCTAAACGCGCTGACATTTCTTGAAGTCTCTTAAGGGAAGAAATTAATACAGAAGTTTAGTACAGGGAATATTATTAAAACGAGGTGTCTTGGGTGTTGTTTTATGCCATTATGAAAGTTCCAGCCTCTTCTTAAATATCTTGGTATACCTTGAACTCTCTTACGGAAAAAGATAACCTAGAAGTTCTATTAGGCAAGGTGACTTTAGTGTGTATTTCTGATTTGCTTACGAGAAATCCTGCTTTTCTTGTATCAAACGCCTCAGCATTTTACTTTAGTGTGTATTTCTGATTTGTTTATGAGAAATCCTGCCTTTCTTGTATTAAACGCCTCAACATTTGACTTTTGTATGCATTTCTCATTTACTTACAAGAAATCCTGCCTTTCTTGCATTAAACGCCTCAGCATTTCTTGAAGTCCCTAACAAGAAAAAACTTATACACGAACGTTACTAAAGGGAACGTTAATAGAAATAACAGTTGTTTTGGGTGTTTAAGACGTGATATCCAGTCACCGCCTTTGCTGGACTAAATACCTTAACATTTCTCAGTCTCAAGGAAATAAATAATAAAAAAAAAACTTTGCTGAAGAGAATATAAATACAATAAATACTTTTGGTGATGTTCAAATCGTAATAAGAGTAAATATTGAAGGTTGTAATGGACGTGTTCTGTTTTGTTTGCTTAGCTTGTCTGTTTTTTTTTTCTTTCTTTTTTAAATCTTTCGTTCATGTTGGCAAGTCTTTCTGCTTGTCTGCTTTATTTTTCAGTGTCGCTGCGCCGTGTTCGCGATGTTCAGATCAATAAAAGGCACGTCTTTCTGTGTGTCTGTCTGTCTCTTAAAAAAAAAAAAAAATAGTCTTCACAAACACACACATACACCTTTTGATAACTACTACGTGTCTTTTCATCTATCTGTCTGTATTGTCTGTTTGTCCGTCAAAACCCACCAAGCCAAACACACACACACACACACACACACACACACACACACACACACACACACACACACACACACACACACACACATTTTTCTGTCTTTTGTCTCCTCTCTTCTCCGTCTCCATCTACCTGTCAGTCTGTCCTTCCCAAGCTTAGTGATACACCGTTCTCTTTTTTTTTTTTTAATCTGTCAAAAAGACAAAAACGAAAAAGAGGAAAATAAAAGAAGTCATATCCCTGCCTCTCTCTCTCTCTCTCTCTCTCTCTCTCTCTCTCTCTCAAGAATGTTACCCCGGCGTGAGTGCATTGCTTGCTCAACACCTTCCCTGCCGTAATGACAGGCACGGCACGCGGGGAGTGACTCGGGTAATGCAGACACGCGACCCTCACCACCTTATGCACACACTCAAAAAAGTAAAGCGATGATAAACAAGTGGATGGGAAAAAAAAGAAACATAAAAAGCGGACAAACAGGAGCACCACAGAAAACGAGGTCAAGCACATCATAGAAAACTTGGAGAAACTTAAAAAATAAAGAAAAGCAGAGGAGGCGGAAAGGAACGTGATTGTGGTAAGAAAGAGGATAAGGAAGATTTTTTCAAGATTTATTTTAGGAGGATGAAGATAACAAAACTGTACCAATAGAGGGAAAAACAATGGATTTTAAGAAGAAGAGAACAAGATTGGAGAAGTGACAAATATAAGGCTTTTTTTTCTTAAGATTTACTTTAAGAGGTTGAAAAAGCAAGATTGTGGGAAAGAGAGAAATAAAAGAAAAAGTTTTAAAGATATATTTTTAGAGGAGGAGGAGAACAAGGTTGCAGAAAGAGAAATATAAGGATAATTTTATAAGATTTACTTTAAGAGGAAGAGAATAAAGTTGTTTGGAAAGAATGAAGCAAATACAAGAGATTGTGAAGATTGCTACATGAGACAAAAAGAGAAGAATATTCAAGATTTCAAGATCACACGAAGCTGAAAATGAACAAAACAGGAAAAAGAGCAACAACAAAAAAAAAGTATGGGAGATTTGAAGATGATTACAAGAGGGTGAAGAGATAAAGAGTGTAAGGAAAATTTCTAAATCACGCTAGGGTAAAAAGACATGATTACTGAAAAGAAAAGAAACAGTACCAAAGATTATCATGAAAGGTCGACGAGAGCGCGATGGCAGGGAAGGAGAAATATCAAGAACTCAACGGTCCTAAAACATGTCGCCAAGAGAAGAGAAAGTAAGTAGATCCCAACAATAGAGAAGTTTACAGGGAAGTCAGTACAAAAAGGGCAGAGAAACAGACCGAAAAGTTGTGGGAAGATTACAGCGATGAAAAGCGCCTCACAAAATCAGGAATAGTATGTAAGATCGAGGAGGTTATATAATTTTTCAAACAGACCACTATTTCCAAAGATTTATTCGCTCATAACCACAATTTCTCGATGGCCACAGAGATGATTATATGAAATTTTACTGGTGTTTTTCCTATTGAGAGCGTAAAATATGTGTTAAATTAGCACTAAAACAATAAAAAAAAACACTACTTAAAACTCTAACAAATACTTCTGAAGACCCCAATAACCTCCAATACAGCCGAGAGAGAACACTGATACACGCAAGAACACGAAGGTAAAACTAAAATCAAACTGGACACGGGAAGGAAGGATGGTAGGAAGGAAGGAAGGAAGGGCGTGTTTACTAAAAGGGCGAGGCTCGTGAAGCTCACCCTCCGCGTACAATAAAAGAGACTATGAACCTTTAAAAACAATGAAACGGCTCCCACACACGAGGATCCTCTTCTGGAAAACGTCCCGCGGCAACAGTGCAACAAATAACCGCCGATGAAAGTAATGTCGCCACCAGCGCCGCCGCAGCCTCGTGGGGGAAGGAAAAGGATGAAGCTCCACAAACTCCACTAAAACGGAGCCGCCGGACGCTTTACTATGCCATTAGTGAGACTGGAGTGGCAACGAGTGGCGCCCCGACCTGACCCGCCCCGCCAAGGAGGATGGGACGGGATAGGGACGGCAAGGAAAGGGTAGATAGGGACAGGAAGAGCTGTAGAGGGCTAGGAAGGAATCGAGAGGCAGTTAGACACGTTGGGAAAGAGAAGGATGGAGAAAGGCAGGAAAGGACAGGGAGGCAATGAAGGGGATGGGGTGTGGAGGAGTGGAGAGGCAGTAAGCAAGAAAGGGAGAGCCTGGACTGCATGGGGGAGAGGCTGGGACGGATTTGAAGAGGTGGGGAGGGCTGGGGAGAGGAAAGGAGTGGAGGGAAGGTACGGAGAGAGATGAGGTGGGGGGTAAGGAGGGAGGAGAAGCAGGGAGGGATGGGGGAAGGAGAGGGAAGGAAGTGATAGGGCGGGAAAGGGACAGGGGAGGTAAGGAAAGAGAGGGAAGGGGCAGGGAAGGTATGGGGGGGTGGCGCCACACTGCAGGCTACGTGGACTTTTTATTGCGCGGAGTCCGGACGAATACTGAATGCAGGAGTGGGTGTTTAGATGGAAATTAAACGCCAATATCAATTTACCTCACCTTGCAGCTGTGGAGACCTTCATAAGGGTAATATACCTTTTGTGTGTGTAGGGAGAAACAACTAAATGTTATCTTCCTTTTCCTATCTTTTTCCGTATCTTTGTACCGGTTTCTCTTCCTTTTTTTTTAACCTTATGTGTATGTGGAGAAAGAGAAACTGAATATCATCCTCTATTTTCTATGTAATCTTTTCTATATAACTTTGTACAAATTTTTTCTCCCCTTTCTGTACCTTTGGCCGGCTTCCTTCCTCCACGCATACATAAAAGCTTCTCTCTCATGCAAGAACAAAAACACCGCACGAGGCAGATATATTCCAAGTCTGCGTGGAATATAATCAACTGGTTTCTTAATGCATTTCCGCAAATTAGTGGCGTGAAGGACTGAGGTTGAAGCTGATGGCGACTCGGAGCTGAGCGGCGGGGCTCGTTTTGTGTCGGGCAGGGAGACAGACGCAGGCCCAAGAGGCTCACAGTGTATCAGCGGGTGAGACAATGGGCAGATTTAGTAGACACCGTTGGCAATACTATTCGAGTTTATTTTTCCGGGAGTGAGTGGGTACTTCGTCTATTAAATAAAGCCGCACATATACCTCTCGATTTTAAGATGCACCAAGAGCTCGTATTAGAAAAAAACAATAACTCAAAGGCTACATAGATGATTAGCCGCGTTCTCAAGACTGTTTCTCCTGTTAATATATACCTTATTAATCTGTCACTACAACAGTAAAAGAGTTGCCGAGATGATCAACCGCGTTCTCAAGACTATTTCTTCTGTTAATAATATGAAAAAAATCTTGTTAATTTGTCACAAGAACAATCAAACAATCCTCAAAATCTTGTGTAATTTTTGGAAGTAGAAAGAGTGCGGTGGAAAGATTTTTTCAGAATATAGTCCAATGGATAGATTTAGTAAACAGTGTAGGTCCCGCAGTTTGAATTTACTTTTTTACTTTTGGAAGAATGAGTGGATACTTCGTCTATAAGTAAAGCTGTATAAGAGTGACAGATGGACAATGAAAGCCAACGATCCTGAGAACAAGATTAAAAACACGGTGAAAGACTATTTGACCTACAATATGCAGCTCCTGGGTACCTAAAACTTACGTCATTGCTATACATTTACCCAGAACCTCTTGAAACTGCAATTTGTGTTAAGAATGGTAATAGAGGTAGCGGTATTAAAAGTTTTCGGCATGTAAGCAGGATAATAGGGAAAGGAAGCGGGTTTTGGTTGAGGGAAATGCTACAAACGAGGATCAGAGGTCACGACAGGAAGGAACAAAAGAGTGAGAAATCAAAACCTCCACGAAACGGAAACTCCACCATCTATACACCCACCCATCCACCTCCCACATCTCCCCACCTATTGCCCAACAAACACAAAAACTCTACCTATCCTTTGTTTTCCGTCCTCCCCTGTGTAAAACCTCCTAACATGACCACCTGCACTCATCACCTTCGTAAATCATCACCACCATCACCGCCACAACATCCGCGGCAAAACAAGGGAGGGACAACAAACGAAGCACGACAAAGCCCACTACAACCAAATGGGGAAAAAACAAAGCAAAACGAATCATTATCCAGCAGTAAAGAGACGACTATACCACACCAAGGCTTGAAAAGTATCGAACTCTCTTCAGAACAATGGCAATACAAGCACACAACATTCACTGAGGTTTGCTTTCATTTGCAACCAACGCGAGGGTGAACAGACTACAAATTGCAAGCGTAAACTGCGTCAAATTGCGGTAAACATTAACATTCCTTTCTAATTGCTGCGTAACACAAACAAAGGGTAAGCACCGAGACCGTGGCTATGAGGGAAGGGCTGGAGCAGGAGGGAGCCGGGGAGAAATTGGGCGAGTAGGATGGCATCAGATGGGCAGGGAGAGGGATGCAGGGAAGAGAGGCAAAGGACAAAGCAACACAACCTGACATTACAAACTCAAAGGACAAGACTGGCCTGCATAAAGGATAAAAGACTCCCAAGGGACACCATAGCACAGAAGCATAACATAAGCAACAGTGAGTTATTCTATAGAGAAGCCTTTATTTTTATTTTTACTTGACGTGCATCTGTCAATATGAAAATCACTTGCTAGCCTATTTCATGAAGATAATGGCTAGTTCCGCAGTGACTGCTCTCGTACATTTATAAAAAATTCTTCAGTTCTTTTTTCTTTTTGTCTTTTTAACTATATCAATGGGAGTAGTTAGTCGATTGCTTCTTCTCCTATTGTATGTATATTTCATGATGTTGATAGGTACTTCGAACTGATAACTTTCCAATTTCGCGTTTTCTCTCTCTCTCTCTCTCTCTCTCTCTCTCTCTCTCTCTCTCTCTCTCTCTCTCTCTCTCTCTCTCTCTCTCTCTCTCTCTCTCTCAAATGATTTATTTTAATTTTGAGAGCTGTAAGTCAAGCTACCTTTTATTACCCCTTCCATTTCTATATCTCGGCCAGTTTCCTTTGACGCGTGAGATAAGAGGAAAAAGTGAATTTTCTATTGTCTTCTTATCACAACGAAAACTCTTAAAAACTCTTGAAAGCAAAGCATACATAAGCTCCTTCGAACATCAGTCCGTCATTTTCATTGCATTACATGACAGGCGTCAGGGCATCAGGGCAGCAGGGGCGGGATGGGGTGAAGGATGAGTTATGCTCCAGGCCGCATCACAGGTGAGTGGTGTGGGCGACGCGTTAGGGTGCCTTCATCGATAACTTGCAATATTTCAGAGAACAGAGCCAGGCGTTAGATACAATGTAAAGACAAGGGGTACAGGTGACGCTGACAACCCAGTATGCGGAGGGAAGAACTGAACAGTGAACAGAGTGATGAACAGTAGTGCAGAAGAAGGCATGTAAAATATTAAATGTAATTATTAATTTCAATTAAAATTTTTCTCATCTGATAATTAGAATATGTTTCGTAGTTAAAAAAAATAGTCATTATTCACATGGAAAATATTCTATGCAGTTTTGAGTAGTGGTCAGTAGAATATAACGATATTCAACCAAAATAAAAAAAAAAGCATGAAGTGTGCAAACCTAAACTAAATCACTCTACTGAACGTGTCTGTCTGCTTTCCTGTCAAACTCTCCCACATTTCCAACTGTCAGCGTTTTAACTCTACTATTTTTTTTATGTGCCCAAGTCTGGTAGAAGTTTCTAAATATTTTCAAGGATGTCATCATGATAGCAGTGATAGTTTAACAGTGATCCCCACCGTCAGTAACAGATGATACGATTCAATACCTGACCAACCATCTCGGTGATCTTTAAAAATTGATGCAATGAAAGAAAAAAGGTTTGAAAATACAGACTCAGAATTATCTGCCTCGTCTCTTGAATCCTGAGACAACTAATAATCTCTATGTGCTCTGAAAATAGTCGCGATGCGAGAAGAAAACGTTTGAAAATACTCAGACAGAATTATCTCCCTCCTCTCATGAATGTATCTGGTTTCCTCCTCGCAGCATCGCCGCGTCCTGTGTAGAGTGGAGCAAAAGAGGTTCATAAAAGGCCTCAAATCGCCCTGACTCGTGTGGCTGCCTCGTTGCATCCCAGGGAAAATGCTGCGTCCCGGTGATAACAAGACCTGTATCTAAGTCCCTCACGCTACGAGTCACACTGCCTTCCATCCCGCATACGAGTATTTCACATTTTATCCGGGTTAGTTCGCTTTACATTTCGAGGTGGCTGCTGTATACCCGCAGCCGCCGTCCCGCATGTGTGTTACAAAACAGTGCATGGCTCCTCTTTTCAACATATAAATAAGAAAAATAAGGGAAGCTTCAAGAACCTGTCTGGCATAAACGTCCTTGGATATATATTTACTTATTTCCACCTGTTATCTTCATCCGTATATCTGTCAAGTCTAATCTTTAAAAGCTCAGCAATGGCTCAGAGCTAATACTATGATTACCGATGACTGAGTCTGACCTAATAGTTCTTTAAGATTAAATGGTACAAAGGAAAGATAAAAAAAAAAATCCCTCTAAAGAACTTTCGTTATTTTGATTTTTTGAGGAGAGATTTTAGATTTTTTTTTTATTTTGAAAGTGTTTTTAATTAATTTATTTTTCCTGATTTTGGTGGAGTGTTTGGGTCGGGATATTCTGTAACATGGAAACACAAGCCTGGGATGACCGCTGTACATGGGGAAAGGGAGGAAGGGGAGGGAGGGAAAGAGGGAAGGTCAATCGAGAATTTGTGCATCTAGTCAAAAAAAAAAAAAAAGTTCGGATTCCATGTATCCAACTCGAGTTACCACCACCACCACCACCACCACTATCACCACCACGACCGATAACAACAACATCATCACCACCACCACCACCGCCACCACCATCCCACCATTACCACCAATAACCACAATTCTACCAACAACAAAACACCTAAAAACAAACAGACCCACGCGCAGAGCACATCATAATTAACATTTCATCTGCATTGTGATGATTCTAACGCTTGAAAAAAGTAATAAGTACGGAGGAATATCTAGAAAATTACGTATAATTTCGAAATTCCAGAGAGAGAGAGAGAGAGAGAGAGAGAGAGAGAGAGAGTCAAAGCCGGTGATAACGCAGCGCCGAGACGAGACTGCATGCGATGATTTTAATATTCACGTGAAAAATATACTTGCTTATCTTTTCGTTTTTTTCTCGAGATTTTCAGCGTGAACTCTCTCGCATCGCACCGGAAATATAAACGTGTGTGTGTGTGTGTGTGTGTGTGTGTGTGTGTGTGTGTGTGTGTGTGTGTGTGTGTGTGTGTGTGTGTGTGTGTGTGTGTGTGTGTGTGTGTGTGTGTGTGTGTGTGTGTGTGTGTGTGTGTGTGTGTGTATGTGTCAATAGATACTGATACGAAACATACATGTAAACAATTTCAAACGGATATATAGATACATACGTGGCGTGCACACATTCATTGACAGCCTCACAGTCAGACACGCGGGCAAAACATACATTTCGACACAAACACATGCATACAAACACAATATCCATGTATATATCACGCAGACTAGGGCAATATGCATTAGTTTTCATGTCCGTATGGTATGCAATATAAAAAAAAATATATATAAATAAAAAAGAGGCAATGAAGTGAACCAGATAAAAAAAAAAACAAACAAACAAATAAAAAGAATTAAAAAAGTGGAACGTGATGAATACACGAGAATGCTGTTAATTAAACGCAATACAGATTAGTAAACATTTCAAAACACAGAGTTCGTATAATAATATTAATAATTTGCTCGGGAAAACGCATGCTGATATGTACTAAATGAACACATTGCGAAATTTCACATGCACAAGATTGTCTAAATGTGCAAAGAAGAATAAAAAAAAAAAAAAAAAGGAAAAAAACGAAATATTCTCTTGAAGTCACTGGGGAAACTAAACTCCGTGCCAGCGGTGGAAGAACTTGTTAACAAAACGCTGCTCCCGACCCCTCACCTCCCTAGGGCGATCACAGCCAATTAAACAACGCCATCGGGGACGAAAAAAATCAACTTCCTCGTTATCTATACAAAAATCATGAAAACATCAACTCTTTCACGGCCACTGCGTACCCTGGAGCTTATATGCGTAAGTTTAGGAGATTAGGCGGCAGCGGTGGTGGTGGTGGTGGTAACTCCAGCTGGATACATAGGATTCAAGGATCCTCTTTTTCCAGAACCACAAGTACAATTTCTCGACGAGGCTGGCTTGAGAGAGAGAGAGAGAGAGAGAGAGAGAGAGAGAGAGAGAGAGAGAGAGAGAGAGAGAGAGAGAGAGAGAGAGAGAGAGGAGTGTGTGTGTGTGTGTGTGTGTGTGTGTGTGTGTGTGTGTGTGTGTGTGTGTGTGTGTGTGTGTGTGTGTGTGTGTGGGGTGTCTGGGAGTGTACGGAGGGGTAGCACCTTGGTAAGAGGATGGGCGCCCCGGCATGTCACGGGAGATCTGATTACCCTGGTCCCCACGTACACCCCAGCTCGAACGCATGGCTCCCAGTAGCTGCTTTTAGGCACAGCAGCGGCCACATCCCGGGCAACGGCGTCGCTCAGCGGGTACTCGGCTGGAGAATTCCAGGCGAGGAATTGAGGCTGCATATCTCCTCCTCCTGTGCATCCTCCAGTCATGGGTTAAATGACAGTCTGGGATGGCCACAGTCTTCCACTGTGGGCTCTCCAGCAGCGCTGGGGGGGAGACGTTTTTCAGGGCGGTGCTTCTGGTTTACCAGTAAGTTCCGGCCACCTCCTGCAGCCATCCTCAGCCGCTGGTCGTCTTGGCACCCGTCATGCCACCAGCACCAGTTGAGGGTGGTCAAGAGTGTGGTATTGAGGAATGCGTACCCTCTCTGTCACCTAAATCCTTTCGTAGCGCAGGTCTCTCCTTCTCCATGAGAAGGAGAGACATCGTCATCGTTAGCGATGGACAACCATAAGCAAGCAAGTAAGCAAGTGTGTAAGTGTGTGTGTGTGTGTGTGTGTGTGTGTGTAATTCACCTCGGTCATCTGCTGGTCACCCAGCCAGTCTTCCCCATTACGGAGCGAGCTCAGAGCTCATAGACTGATCTTCGGGTAGGACTGAGACAACATCACACACAACACACACCGAGAAAGCGAGGCCACAACCCCTCGAGTTACATCCCTTACCTATTTACTGCTAGGTGAACAGGGGCCACACATTAAGAGGCTTGCCCATTTGCCTCGCCGCCCTGGGACTCGAACCGGGGGCGGCGAGGCAAATGTGTGTGTGTGTGTGTGTGTGTGTGTGTGTGTGTGTGTGTGTGTGTGTGTGTGTGTGGCGATGGGGGGGGGGCTGAGTGGAGAGGAGGTAGCGCTATGAAGCGTGACTTGCTGAACAACAAGATAAATAAAAAGGAAAAGAAGATATAAGTTTAGAAGGAAATTTCGAAGACACACACCCAGCAAAGGGAGTGATCGAGTAAACTACACCTTCAGCACCTATACTGTAATCCCTGCTTAGAAAATTAATTAAGGTTAAACAAAGTAATTACCAGTAAGATTCGTAATTAGGGAAGAGATCACATATTGAAAACAGATATAATAACTAAACAAGCGAACTCCCACAAACCTAAAACCACTAAAATAACTAAACCTGAAACTGTTCCTATTGGAGAGTAATTTCTGACCAAAAGCATCGGAAGAATACTGAGATTCCTTCCTGGCTTGTATCGTCTGTATCAAAGTGAAGGCTTCCACGGAGGCTGGCTGGCTGCTTCCCCTCATTTGAGTCACGGAGGCAAGCAGGGGGAAACCTTGGTGGCGAGACTGTGGGTCTGTGTGGGTTCGATCTAATGCCGCAGCTGCACTGAGTTAATGTGGCAGCGGTTCGCTTAATGGTGGGCGAGGTGATGAGTGTGCGTGTGTGAGGCTTCGAGTGTGGCGGGCCGAGCTGCAGTCTTACAGGTTTAGCAGGTGAAAGAATCAGCTCCCAGTCATTTCTATCGTCAAGTCTGCCGCCTCTCTTCTCTCTCCCACGTCTTACATGCTTTGCAGATGCAGGGCCTGAAGCTCTAAAGCTTTCCTGTTACCTCGGCTGCTAATTCTCACACGCACGTCATTACTTACTGTTGAAGACGTAAAAGTTTACTGGATTGTCCGTACGTCGCAGTTTTAAATGTCTCGTGGACGAATGAACTAAAGAAACGTCTGTAAAACATTTCTACTATGTCCGTTTCTTTTATCACTGGCATCGTTCCTGGCATCGATCTACATTCACACCTGCTGCTGAAGAGAAGAAAATTCAGTCTCTTTATAAATCGCGCTGCCAGAATTACACAATCGTATCTAAAGCATTCCCATCACCGCGTCAGCTCTTTTTTCTCCCCACGTCATTTAACATTGATCGGCCTCCACAGTCCGCTATTAAAGAGAGAAGATTTACATTTTCTTTCACATGTGGCGGTGGGAAAAAGTTGCAATTTTAGATATCTTTTCCTGAAAGGACTAAAAGGGCTTTCCCAAGGCATTTCATTTACTACGTCTCCTTTTCTCATCCTCCAAGTTTCACATCTGGTAGAGAGCATAAGATTATTTTCTTTCATATGTGGCGGTGGAAAAGTTGTAATCTTATATATCCTGCTGACGAAAAGAATAATAATGAAAAAAATATGATTTCTAAAGTAATTTATTCACTCCTCTCAGGCAAGTCATCCTCAACATACATCAAATTTTTACATCTGCTGAAGAGTACGAGATTATTTTCATTACACGTGGAGAGAGTTGCAGCTTTACATATTTTTGCTGATGAGGGAATTAAAGAAAGACTTCTAAAACACCCTGTACGTCTTTCGCGCATATCATATTAACATGGACCTAATTTCATATCTGGTAGAGAGCATAATATAAGTTTTTTTTTCATACGTAGTGTTGACAGATAAGACCTTGAACTTCCTCCCTGTAATTATCCTTCCGTTACCCTTCGTTAACTACACAGACAGCCACTAGGGGGAGAGTCCAGGAGGGTGCTATCACATGAAATACGAAATCAGTCACACACACACACACACACACACACACACACACACACACACACACACACACACTTAATATCTGTGGTAGTATAATAGTGACGAATACGAGTAACCCTTGTCTCTCTGGTGTCTTTGCAAATATCCCTTTATTACGTTAACACTCCGGACCATCACTAGAGGGAGGCACCAATAAGGCCTGTCACACAAAATAAGTCACACGCATATACGAAATATCTGACCTGCGGACCGGCCATGACTGTGAGCCCATGCGGTCAGTGCGGGACCACTTTCCGCTGATCTTCTCCGCACTAAATTTTGCACAAGACTTTGATGGTAACTTTTAAGACATCCCGGAAGTCTTGGCTCAGAGCGAGGCTGGGTATGAGCTGGATGCATTGCAGAGAAAGGCAACGAGGAGTGAAAGACTGGGATGCGGAAAGTAACGATGGAAAGAGAGATATTTTGACATTTAAAAGCTTCCTGGGACTTATACACAGAGGGATATTACGAGGCTCTGTTTGCTCCACACTGCTATTATTTTTTTAGTAAGGCAAATTCGCAGCTTCAAGAAAAAAAACAAGACAGAAACAGGCAAACACCGAGACATTTAAACATTTTTAGGAAGATGAAACATTTGAAACATTTAATTATAGCTTGCAAAAAATAATACAAGAATTTTCTCCAATGTGTGATCATCTACTTTTTTTTAGCAAGGTAACTTTACAGCTTCAAGGGATTTTAAATGAAAATAAATACAGTGAGGCAGAGACAGAGAAGCAATCATTATGACATTTCAAGAATTCAAGAAACATGCAGATACACGAACATCACTCACCTGCTGTCTCTACAATAAAATTTCTTTACTAGGGTATGCTCGCAGCTTCAAGGTATTTTAAGATGAAAATACAAAAACAGAGATAGAAAAAGAGAAACCAAAGGACATTTAAACATTTCCTGGATACATCGATAAAGGGAAGTCAATCATTCTTTTCTAGTAAGGTAAGTTCGCACCTTCAAGTGATTTAAAAGGAAGAGAAATATAATGAGAGATACGAAAAGGGAAACAAAAGGGCATCTAAAGACCTGACCTCCAGGATACATAGATACAGGCGCATCAATTATTCTTTTCTAGTAAGGCAAATAAGTAGCATGAAGGGATTTAAAAGGAAGAGAAATACAGTGAAAGAAACACGGAAAGACAGACATCAGGATATCTAAAGAATTCAAGGTCCATCAGTGAGTCTGTCTCTTCCGCAAGATTATTTTTCTAGTAAGGTAAGTTTCCAGATTCGAAGGATTTAAAAAAAAGGGAAAAAAGGGAAGAAAAAGCTGGAGTTGATGGAGTATGAAGAGCACGGGAGGCAACATGAGATAACGGCAGAGAAGAGGAAGAGAGAGAGAGAGAAAAAAAAAAAGGGAGAAAGAGAAGAGAAAAAGTAAAAGAGGCCGTGCGGGAAAGTAAACACTTTTTTTCCTATTCCTGTTCTTTTTTTCTTTCTAGCTTTTATTATTATTTTCTTTATCACAGTCATCAGTGGAGGTTGTACAGCAGGCAACACATAACACGCAGAAAATAGTCAGTTTTAACCTCAACTAAATTCTGAATCAGTGATAGTCAACCTGGGTATATGGCGACCCCTAGGTGCATCAAATTTCACAAAGGCGACATGGGACTAGAAATACATGGAGGTGTGCATGACATATACGTAGTGTGGTGTGTATAAGAGCGCAGAGTAAAGAAGACATGAAAATTGTATCACGTAATTTGTGGATGACATAGGAGGCAGTAGGAAAAGATGTGGTAAGAAGAAAATTGCGGATCTGGTAAGAAATTTAATCAAACTGAGAATAAAGCAACAGAAACTTATGTATTATTATTATATCAGTACATTACACGCACTCGACTCGACTTATTTTCTATTGTACACATTTAGCTCTTACTCTTATTACTCTTTCCATACTTTTTAAAACAGTGAGCATGGATTCTGTTATTTGTTCACCCTTGGGTCTTCAAGTAAGAACAGCACTGGCCAAGGGGGACAAAAAAAAAAAAAAAAAAGAAAAGAGAAAAAAGCTAAGGAAAAAAAGAAAATAAAATCCCACAGGTGTGTCAATATCCAAGGTATCAGACCTCCTGTGCATCGGAAAATAACCAGGTGGTATTCCAAAGGTCAACAAAGGACAAAACAGTAAAGGGAAAATGTATAAGAGTGATCTGGGACTGAACTTCCATCAATTCAACGCAGAAAAAAAAAATCTTGTGTTCTGCTTCTGTATCTTATGTCCCTTCAGGGAGACCATAACGCAACACAAAAGACAAAACTACGGCTCGGTATAAAACGTTCCAGTTCCAGTCTTTCTCATGTAAGCTGATTGAACTAAAATGAGTATTGAATCTGGAGAGTTGAGTTCCAGACCACAAAAATACACTTCGTCATGATTTTCACTTAACCCTTTTACTTTAACCCTTTTACTGTTCTGCTCGTCTTTTGGTCAGCATTCAGAGCAGTGGAGAGAGAGAGAGAGAGAGAGAGAGAGAGAGAGAGAGAGAGAGAGAGAGAGAGAGAGAGAGAGAGAGAGAGAGAGAGACCATGTCCATACCAATCACTCAAGATAGTCCCTGTGGAAAAGTTAAAAATCCACACCAAATTGCACCTTGAAACCAAAGATACCAGTGCCAGAACACCTCGAGAGACTGAGGTGTGAATGGAATTATCACCTGGAAAGGACTTACTTCAAATGGTCGAGCTCAGCTTCAAAATAGCTTCAAATAGAAATAATGGCAAGAGACGTCTGACGAAACATTAAAGTGACTAAAAAAAAAAAAAGTCATTCTACAAAACACAATGAAGGGACTGAAAGACAAAAGGGAATATGAGTAATGTGCGTGTGTTTACTGACCGTCAGAGTGGGAGGCGAACACGGTGGCCACGGAGGCGCCATGTGGGCTGTCCTCGGAAAGGGAGGCGCAGTAGCGGGTTTGGGAGAACTCCACGAACGACACGTCTGGTCCTGATGCTAATCTCGTGGCTGTAGGAAAGAGAAATAGGGAGTTAAAAATATGCATCTACCCAATTATTTTTCTTCCTTCCTACCTGTTTGTCTGTCTACATTCCTCTGTGTTTCAATCAAGTAGGATAAAGGCTTACAATATTCCCAAACTGTCATGCCCAAATTACTGATCTTACGAGAGCCTGTACACAACCTCAAATCCTGTCCAGCACACCAGGAACCTGTAGAAACTTTCAATTCGGTCAATCTTTCCAGTCGAGCCACGCATCCGTTCGTGTTCAATGGCCCAGACAGATAAATAAACAGAAAAACAAAATAGTTTTTTTGTCCTTTTTGAGATAATACCTCACTCCTATATGCCCACAGTTTGCTGGCTTTTATTGTTCCCGGTTTCACTTTACGATATGACGGACGGGGCCAGGCCAGCGGGTGAATGAGTGGCTGAATTTAGAGCAGCGCATCACAGTCCATCCTTCCGAACGGCGTGACTTTTTCTGGCGAGTGTTTCCATCACGACGCCGGATGAAGATAAGAGGATTATTGTGTGTGTGTGTGTGTGTGTGTGTGTGTGTGTGTGTGTGTGTGTGTGTGTGTGTGTGTGTTTTGCTTGCTAATATTTCCTGGTCTGAATAACGGAAGATGTATTAGCGAGACGAGGCTTTTATCGACGTCACGGGAAAAGAGTGAGTAAAGCAAAGGAAAATTATTGAAATGCAGAAAAATGGAAAAAAAAAAGAGACGAAAGAACGAAAACTGAAAACAGAAACATAATGCGACGATGCGAAAATGTTAACGCACAATGCAAGACGAAAATGAAAGAGAATAATAGACGAAGAAATGTGCAGAAAATAATGAAATGAAAATAAGTTCAAGAGAAAGACAGGAATAGATTGAAACACTGGAAGTAATAAAAAGGAAAGAAGGAGTGTGCCAAAGCAGGTCATTAATCAACCAGGTAGAAGCAACAGCAGGTGAAGGTCAACACGAACATCAATCACTCTGACTTCACCTCTTTTGGATGAAGAAGCACAAAACACTCCCTCCTCGCACGGAAAAGCAACACTCAACTCGCACGGAAACACAACATAACATTCAACTCGCAAGGAAACACAAAACTCTACTTGTAAGGAACACAGCACACTACCTACTCGCAAGGAAACACAACACACTCCCTCCAAAGGAAACACAACACAAACACACACACTACTCAAGGAAACACAACACAAAACGCAACTCGCACGGAAACACAGCACAATCACTACTCGCACAGAAACACAACACAACACTCAACTCGCACGGAAACACAGCAAAGTCACTACTCGCATGGAAACAGAAGACAACACTCAACTCGCATGGAAACAACACAACACTCAACTGCACTACTCGTAAGAGAACACCGCACAACACTCAATTCGCACGGAAACAGCACAGTCACAACTCGTACAGAAACACAACACTCTAACTTGAAGGAAGCCACAATTCTCTCTACCCTCAATGAAAGAACAACAATAACAACATCTTGTAGAAAACAAATCACAATACGACCAAATAAACATTCTAAAAAACCGCGACGTGCATTGACCTTTTGAAAACCATTTCTTTACCTGGACACCTTTTCTCTCCTACCTACCACTAAAAATCACCCTTGCGAACAATGCCTTACGATTCTGAGCCATATTCGGAAACGCTTTGCCCTCTCACGACGACTATTTCCAAAGACTCTGGTTGAAGATACTCATGTTTTTAAGGGTATTTTTATGGCTCTGGTGATGGATTAGCAACATTTCTAGTACATCATGAGGAGAAACTGTCTTGAAAATCCGGCAAATCGTCTATGGGAACTTAAAAACTTGTCGGGGTGAGAGAGCAAGGCGTTTCGGAATATGACCGTCAAAGCGACTATACGTTCCAGGCCATGGCAATCTGCAGTGACCTTAAGAAAACCTCCCACGTTGTACACTACTGCGAAAAAAGGCTAAAAATAAGGAAGTACAGTACAAAACAGCACGAGAAACACGAGCATCTGAAAGCACGGCAATGTGCAATATAGTCGCCAGAGGGGGTGGATACTGCACTAGATCGCGAGACAACACAAAAATTGGCAACCCGCGTATCTAAAAGCGTGTTTTGTCAGTGGGTTCGTAGCGCTGCCTGTTCTCACGTGGCCTGGGAACCGGTGAGTGTGTCGCTGTAATGTAAACAAAATACACCGGGGCTGAGAACGCAAAGATAACACACACACACACACACACACACACACACACACACACACACACACACACACACACACACACAAAGCCGCAGGGGACGTAATATGCTTAAGAGAAACACATTCCTGCAAAATTATCTTCAACCATTTCTGTGATCCAGTAAGCCTTCTATCTTTCCATCTATTCTATCTATCTACCCATCTACCTACCAAACTACTTATCTATCTATCCATATACCTACCAAACTACCTATCTATCCATCTATCTATCTATCTATCAATCTGCCTACCCACTCACCTACCCATCTATCTAATAACTAACTTAACCACGTATTTGAAAGTTACTGCAGGGCAAAAAACCACAGAAAACGGATGAAATGCAGTGCCTCACCCAGATCACGTCCCCCGCGCGCCGCCACGCTAATGCAAACCCTTCAGTCCGTCCGTCACAGAGTCAACACGGTGGGAAGGTGACGTACGAGAAGCGGTGGGATGGATTTACTTAATGTGCCTCGTGACGTTAATGTTCCCGTCACGTGACACTTTCATTTGGGGTAACATAAATTCAAATATAAAAGGTCATACTGTGGTTAGAGAGTTGGTTCTCTCTCTCTCTCTCTCTCTCTCTCTCTCTCTCTCTCTCTCTCTCTCTATGACAAATATAATAAAAAATAGAATTCAATGTGTAAGTTTTTTTCTGGTGTAAAATAAATGTAACGCTGCACGTTTTTATTATTTTTTTGCGCTGCCTCTTGCTGTAAATAAATAAATAAAAATAGGAAAAAAGCTGCCAGGAAGTCGTGCCTCTTTTATGGGGTGAATGTATTGATAAAGGGTCTTCGTGAGTGACAGTGGTAAGTAGTGTGAAGACTGTGCGATAGTTGAAACAGCTATCAGTGAATTTAATGTTTAGTGTTCTCGTTTTCTATATTTTAAATGTGCTGAAAGATTTGAAAGGTCAAGGTCAAGTAATGTATAGGAGGTTCTGTTTAGTGAATTCCCGCCATAAATAAAGGAGGCTCTCTATTCAAAGGATGGAGAGATAGTGAAGCTTCAAATAGTTAGTTGTTCACACACTAGTAAATCCATTGCGTGAATTTGTCAAACACACACACACACGCACACACACACACACACACACACACACACACGCGCGAAAAAAAAACAGTAAAAAAAATTGTGGAAACTTGCAAGCGAGCGTACATTAAATCAAACGAAGAGGGACACTCGCCGAACTTGGTAACGCTCGTGTCATTAGCGTCGCCCTGATGACGAGTTACGCACCTGACATTCGACCGCCGCCAGACCAAAAACACACACACACACACACACACAGGAAGCAGAGCAGAGTCCAGGCAGAGTCCGCCCCGTCACTGCTGCTGTGATGTGGACTTTGCTTTCTTACCATGAGTGTTTTGAAAGGCCACAAAGATGATCAGTCGTTTTTTTTTTCTTTAAGTTTCTCCTGTTAACCCCTTTAGTACTGGGACGTATTTCTACCCGAGTTTTGGCTACGATAAGACCATTTTATTGACATTAAGAAAGGTCTATGGAGGTCAAAAGATTAAAGGTCACAGTCTTCACTATTTTAATCCCCACATGAGTTTCTGAAATCGTTTAAAATCACCAGACAGTGACCAGAATGAATATGGAAACGCGTCATGGCAGTGAAGGGGTTAATGACGTAGGAGTCTTGTTACTCTGTCACTAGAAGCGTGAAAAAAAAAATCCTTAAAAACTTGTATAACTTAAACTAAAGCCTTTGAAAAATAGTGTTTTGGAACAGTGCAGGCCTGTGTCTGGTGGCTGCGTCGGTCATTCGGTCAGTGGTGGTTTACTTACGCGTGTCAAAGAACCACAAAATGAATATAATCTGAAGGTAACTCTGATGCGTGAATGATGTATGGGATTTTTGACTGACGGAGCCTCGATGCCCACACACATACACACACACACACACACACACACACACACACACACACACACACACACACACACACACACACACACACACACACACACACACACACACCGTAGCGAGGATGATGATATTTCCTTTAACCCTGCGTACAGTACAAACTTTTACCCCGGTATTTTGTGGCACAAGTCCAGCGAAATACTTTAAACTCATAAAAAAATTACTGCGAGCGAAATTCTTGACTACGTTCAGCTTGTAGCGAGGACGAAGTAGCCTTCTGGTGAAAATTACAGGAAATATTCGGCGTGGGAAACCTCAGAAGCAGTTGAATTATTTGATGTGGACTAAAATATTCGTCATCCTGCTGCGTTTTGACTGTCAGAATATTTTAGAAGCAACGAGGAAATTCCCAGAGCCTCAGGAATCGTCTTCAGCACGCCATCTGGCCTCTCCAAGTCATCATTTCCGTGCTCATACGAGGAGCCTCTTCCGAAATGGACAGAGTCACTTCCCTCGTAAAGGTGATGGGGAAAAGACATTTACTGTTCCCTCTCCCTCGTTGGTGACATCTTACTCTCCCACCTATCTCGTATACGTCCCGCCTTCTCCTTTTAATTGTCTTGCTACTGCGACAACCTAAATTTCTTCGACTTAATTAACTTTGGGGTTTCGCTTCCACGGAAAACGTATTTGCATCTGGCGTAATGGGATCTCCTCTTCTTTGCATGTATTGAAAGGAAAAATATGCAGAGGTACCTTTTCACGTATAGATTCCATTGGCTCTTGTCTAGTACTCCTCTTGCATAAAAGAGATCGATTACTGACTTCCTATTCGTTGCATCCCACGCACCCAGGAGTGATGCATTGAGAGTGACTTTGTTCCTCACCCAGCCAACACTCGCTGCTCCATTTCCAGGATAATAGGCGTCAAGTGATTGCCTCCGCCCAAGTGGTGCGAGGGAGGGTTTAGGCGCAGCTTGACGTGGCGAGACTCAGGTGCAGAGAGGACGGAATGCCAAGAAATTTATGCGAGATTCATGAATGTAAAGTCTCTCGGATCGGATTTGCTCTCTCTCTCTCTCTCTCTCTCTCTCTCTCTCTCTCTCTCTCTCTCTCTCTCTCTCTCTCTCTCTCTCTCTCTCTCGCTGTCAAATAAAACTAACTGCATTCCCGCCGGTGTTGCCCCCAAAGCTTCTGAAAAGTGAAGGTAACAATTTCCAAGTCAATTTCTTTGGCGGCAACCTTCCGACACTTTTATTAATATAAGGTCGCCTCCTGTTGCTTAATTTCTTTTCCTTGCCACCGAGGTTTGGTTAGACTCATCCGAAACAATCTGCAAGCCTTCCTAATTAAACTAGGAAAATTGAAAATGAATATGAGAAAATGAGTGAGAGAAAATTATAAACTGATTAATTTCTTCCATCAAGAGATTGCATCCGTAATTTCAACGATTCTGAGCTGAAATTCGGTTAAAAAACTTCGGTATAAAAACGAGTGCAGGACAATTCTAAACTGACTCATTTTTCCGTCAAAGTTTGGTGTATGATATCAACTGTTCTGAGTCATCGTTCAGTTTTGCATGTCAGTCACCTGTCTTATTTCTCCACTTTATATTTAACAAGAGCGTCATTTCCTTATGGAGTTCTTTGTAGAGTCAAGGCCCAAAGTTTGCTCACACGGCGTACTCTTTTCCAATAAACTCATCATTTAGTCTTAACTGTAACTATAACCTGTACGCCTGATGACTTCCTGCAATTCCCCTTACTTACTTATGTTCTTATGAAAGTCCTCCACTGTGGTGCCTGCCGCCTTACATTACCTGAGAAGAAAAATTCCAAGACTGAAGGAAGACATCAAACACAGTGGACGTGAGAGCGTCAGGTTACAAGACTTTGCTGGTCACGACTGTACATAACCAGGAATTAATGATGGTTTTCTCTCATACATATTTCAGTGCGAGTCATTACCCATACCCTGCAGATGGTTTCCTTGAATCTGGTGAGTGATAAGAGGATCAAAAAGCGACGCGGAACAGTTAACAAAAGCAAATAACTAAATAAAACGAAAACCAGGATATTGTAAAGCAGGATAGGATATTTTTGCGAAATGCGAAGAAAAGACACGACTATGAAAATTTTTTGGTGCTCAACACAGCGGAAAATGATAAAAGTTCCTTAGAGCCAGTTTTTCTTGTTTCCATTCTGTCTATCAACAAACACGCCGGCCTGTTCTGCATTTCCCTCCGCTGCTTTTCTCTTAAATATTCCGTCGCAGTGTTCTATCCAGTCATTTTTCGGTTTCATCTCACTCATATTGTTTAAAGAAGTGAAATCGCATTACAAAAAAAGTCAAAACTATTTCCACCTACTCCAGAAGTTTCAGTCAAGCTTTACGAATCTCTTCTATATGCAGTTCATTAGTATGTATATCTATTTGTACTATTCATACATCTTAATATAATAATGAACTCAGTAGTGCATAGGTGTACTTTCATTCCTCTTGGTCTTTACTGATTTCTATTTCCTTCTATTTTCTTGCATTTCTTTCTATCCTAATTTTTTACGGAGCTCTTAATACAATCAATTCATTAGTCTTTTGGTGTTGTAACAGCAAGGATAGTACGTTAAGGAGAGCCAAGGTGGATCGGGTGTGTATTGAGCGCCTAATTAAAATGAGGGGGAGAACTTTATGAACGGATTGGCACTCTCTCCTCGGACACTGGTGGGGTGTGGACGCGTCACGGTGAGCGAGGGCGACGCCGGTGGATTGAGGCGGACATACGTCTCTGATCAGTTGGGTAACGTGATCAGGGGAGTTCCGTGGTGGTATAAAGTGAGTGGAGGATTCAATATGTGGAGTTGAGTGGTGAAATTAGGTGGGGAGAGTGTTGGGGGTGTCTCGTATTTCTCTGTTGTTTGTTCAGAGTCCCGCGTCACTTTCATTGTCTTTGTTCTAATGTACTTTACTATATTTGAAATATATGTAAAATTGATTTGGAACAGAGTTTTCCTTCAATGAAAATCCCGGCCCGCGTTGTTTACAGTGTGTACTTGATTTATGGGCATGGAATTAACTAAGGTTGTGAATTTGACATAGCTGTGCACACCTCTATGTCATTTCCTCTTATTTCTGTCGACATTGTTAGTCTTTATAAGCAATTCATAAGTCAGATCATGTCAAGATTAGCGAACCCACTCATGGCACGGGACATGATACCACAAATCCACACATATATTTTTACTTGATCTATAGTCATGTCATTCACTGGATTTATATGGATCAGCACTTGGGCAGCTGTACATACACCTCTACAGCACCACATCCCTTCCCTCTCTCAGGTATCCACACACCTTATGGCTTCACCTGAAAATATCCAGAGCTTCACATTTCTCATCGCTTCACGCTAACCAAAGAATTAAAATCCCTATTCTGCACATTTTTGTCTCATTGTTTTCCACATGGATTATAGCAAACACAGGTGGCATTCCGATTTGTCATCTGGGGATTCTGTCGAGCTCCACAAGTGTTGCTTCCACTACTGGCTGGCAAGGAATGTGTTATATCGACAATATGCTAGAAATCGTGTCTTGTTTCACACATTAAACGTTTGGCATCAGTGTCAGTTAAAAAAAAAAGAAAAAAAAAGCTTTGAAATGTTAAGGTCGGCTGGGAGGTATCAGACAGCAGAGAAAGAGAGAGAGAGAGAGAGAGAGAGAGAGAGAGAGAGAGAGAGAGAGAGAGAGAGAGAGAGAGAGAGAGAGAGAGAGAGAATATGTGACGCAAGATAATAAGAAAATAAGGGAAGCTGCAAGAAGCCATCAGGCACACACTTGCGAGTCGCTGCATCAAACATGATCTTCAGTTTCCACCAATCATCCCCATTCATCAATTAGTCTAATCTTCTCTTAACCTCTTCAATACTGGGACATATTTTTACCTTAAGATTTGTGCATTATAAGACCATTTTATTGACATCGAGAAGGGTCTATGGAGCTCAGAAGGTTATTGGCCACAGTTTTCACTATTCCAATCCCTCACATAAGTTTCTGAAGCTGTAGAAAGTCACCAAATAGTCAGCAGAATTAATATGGAAATGCGTCATGGTACTCAAGGGTTTAAAGCTCCATAATGACTCAACACTAACAACCCTATCAAAGTGTCCATTCTATTCATGTACCAGGTTATTAGAGAACAAATTCCTTCATATGCATTTATTCAACTTAAATTGTCAACCTTCAATCCATTATTTCTTGTTCTATTCTGATTATTGATCCCGAGAAATTCACTTACGTCATTCTTGTTGTGTCGCCTATACCACTTAGTCTTCAATCAACCCTTGTTAACTAACACCACGCGATCGATGCCTTTGAAATAATAAAAGCTGGCTTCGGAGACACTTTTAACACACTTGGATCCCTAGAGGCAGTCCGGCGAGATGCCACGTCGAGAGCGACAAGTGACATTTCTGCCTCTCAATTTCCCACTGCTATAGCATGGTTCGTAGACACATTCGGTATTCCTTCGCCAAAATGAAATCCAGGATATCGCGTACTGAAGAGTTTCCTGAATGCTAAAGTACTGGTCCTTGTTTCGGGAAATTAGGAGATGAAGAAGCGCGATTTCTGAGGAGTGTTTCTGAGCCATTTCTGCTTTCATTGACACGTGAAGGAAGGAAATGTAGAGGAGAAATTAACAGGAAACGTAGAAAACAACTGATAGAAATTAATAAAGCAAATTGGAAATAAGGATAAAAATAGAAACTGAAAAAAAAAACAATGTCAGGTGATGAAAATAACAAGAAAACATCTGCAAATAAAAAGAAAATGATGACAGAGTGAACCTATTACAAAAAGTATAAAAATAACCGCCTTTCATTTCACGCTATTATTAGATGACGAGACGTGCTTTCTGACACATTTTTTGACCTACCTGTGCCTTTTTTTTGCCTCGCCTCTCACCTCAACGTTAAAAGTGGGGAAAAAAATAATGCGCACCACACTAAAATATCCCAAAAGTCTGAGAATGATAAGCACAAGGAAGGGAGTATGTCAATATTTGTGAGTCTTGACAGCCGCTATTTTACCCACGGCGCACTGAAGGGGGAGGTAGGGGCTTATGTAAAATTCACCAGCACACAGCGAAGAGCACTCAGACATAGGTGAAGGACAACGGGGGCGGGGGGGAGAGGAGTCTGTTCCCAAGAGGCGAGGTCACGGAGAGAGAGAGAGAGAGAGAGAGAGAGAGAGAGAGAGAGAGAGAGAGAGAGAGAGAGAGAGAGAGAGAGAATTTTTTCATAGGAAACATTTCAGACCTTCGGAAAAAAAATACTTTCTTTCCAGTGTGGTTAGTCGGATTGCGTGGTGGTGGTGGTGGTGGTGGTGGTGTGGTGTAAGGGTAAAAGGCGGCAGCTGTCTTGCCTATGTTGGTCCTCATTACGGATCGAACAATAGACGAAGCTTCATTCAAATTGAATTTCTTTTTCAATTCTCCCCGCTTGGAAATCACTATAATGAAAGTTATAATGAAAATGCATCGTTGAGAATAATTTCCCTTAATTATGTGATATTTGCGAGAAGCAGAGCAGTTGTATTCTTTTATTATAATGGAAAAACAAGAAAAAAAAATTCTGGGCTGTCCCAGTACGACATGGCAGTGAAATGTCTGGGTCATGTAGCCAAAGTCAGGTAAATCAACGCCAGAAAAGGGAAAAGTGCGGGACGGTGTATTGACAGTTTGACGCGGCTCCGACACACGCAAGGGGCAACACTCGTCAAATGAAAATATTCACCAGTATAAAAAAGCATGATCAGTATGCACTTCCGAAATCTGATCTGCATTTTATTTTGGAGGCAGCGCTGCCCACCTGTATTGCATTAAAAAATGAAACGTGTATGCATGAAAGAATATGATGAACTGTTGCAGCTTCAGGGACGCATACATATTTTCACCCCCAAAAAACTGACACGAAAAAATAAAGAATGGGTTATAAAAGAAACACGGCCGAGTAAAAAAAAGAAAAAATAGTGATAGGCCTATTCAATCTTAATGCATTTTTTCCAGAGGCAATCCTTCACTGGTATCTCAAACACGATACAACACACACACACACACACACACACACACACACACACACAAGTGGTAGTTTAAGGTTAAAACAGCAGTTATATAGCTTCTGATTAGCGCCATCCATCCACCCACTAGCGCGCGCAAACACATATATGCGCGCGCATACACACACACACACATACACACACATAGGACCGTTGTATTTGTGGTGGTGTAGTATTAACACCATACCATATCATATCACCCCATTACACCATCACTACACCACACCATCACACCACACCGTACCATATCATACCACCACCCACCACTGTTTCCTCGGCACTTACACAGCGCGACACTACCTGACATGGCCACCCGCGCAGCCCCAGTCCCCGTCCCCGACCCTGCTCCGCCACTGTTACCGGAACAATTCCACGGGGCACAATAAGAGTGATCTTCGGCTTTCCCATGTGTTTCTAGGTGGTTTTATGACTGGGTGGATGAGAAGGTGAAGGAGGTGGAGGGGAGAGGTAGAGAGTAAGGTGGAGGGAAGCGGAGGAGGAGGTAGCCAGCATGTGTGTAAAAAAAAGCATCTCGGCCTTGGGGTACATTTTTTTCTGCTTTATCAATGGAGTTGGCATTGTTTTGATATTTGATGTGTTATTAGCAAAGTATTACAAGTTTAAAGCCATAATACAATCGACTCTAGCTGTGGTTTTATTTCTCGAAAGATATTACTGATTAATCATTGTGAATTATACTTTTTTTCTTATCAGCACGCCTAGGATTGTTTCGATATTTGTTATAAGACTTTAAAAGTATGAGAGACATGATCCAAGTAATGATATCCAAGAATATCTACTCTAACTATTCGTATTTTCAAATTATTTTTCATAACGACAAAATAAAAAATAAATAATCATTAAACGGCGAGGAATTTGTGCTTAGTTTATATGTGTGGAAAGTAAAAATTTTTAGTCTTTAGAATACGTAATACAATATAGTCTGGCTGTGTTTTTTCATCTCGATATTTTAGTGTTTTTGAGGCGCCGTTGCTGAAACATACGGACTTTGATGGACTTTGCTCTTGTTGATCCTGGACCCGGTACGGTTTTTATATATTGGGTGTTTGTTAAAGTATTTGCCGCGTCAGAAAATGTAGTGCATTCCAGTCTGGGCGCCTTCTTTTTTTTATTGATTTTCAAAATGAATTATTTACGTAAATATTAGGCCACAGCGGCACATCACCAGTGCCTTCCCCCAGGTCGGTCCATCATTGTTCACCTACACTCACCCCTGTGTTTCCAGACTCACAGAGTGTAGCAAAGCCAGAATTAACCACGAATATAGATAAATAACCCACAAAGTGCCTTAAATGAGGCAATAGTGATGTCGTGGTTTATATGCCCACTATCATGTCATCGAAGCCAAACACAGACGGTGCCTCCGCCCTCCCAGTGTCTCTCCCTTAATATTTCACTCAATTTCCACGGTTTTCAGGGCACTTCCAGGTTTCCCCACAGTGAAATGAGTAACGTACTATAGGAAGAGGAAGGAATGAGGAATGGAAGTGTGTGAGTGTAGTGTAGTAATAGTAGTAGTAGTAGTAGTAGTAGTAGTCGTTGTTGTTGTTGTTGTTGTTGTTGCTGTTACGGCATATTGTTATCATCAAGAACGTAAATGTGTGTGTGTCGGGAGGGAGGGAGACGGTGGAGTCGTGTTTGGGCTGCCCCGTGTGGGATTGACGACCTGGAAAAAGTGTATTACGAATGCAGAGGCCTATCATGTGTGTGTGTGTGTGTGTGTGTGTGTGTGTGTGTGTGTGTGTGTGTGTGTGTGTGTGTGTGTGTGTGTGTGTGTGTGTGTGTTTAAATGCACTGATATGTAACATCACCTCTGTTTGTTAATGAAATTAATTGTAATTTTATTCGTTCATGTTTCTTAATATTACATGCTGAGAGAGACGAAGCAAGTTACTCAGGCCCCTAGTTCTTCAGGCCCTGGTCACTCCGGCTTCTCCCGCACTGAACCCAAGTCACTCCGGGCTCCCTGTGTGTGCTCGCGTGTATGGCAGTGAATCCGTGACTGTGTTTGAACTCAAGTGCTTTTATGACGCGGACAATAAGATTTTGGTAACAGGGAATATTATTGTTTACAGTGTGACTCATTACCAATTACACTCTACATAACAGTGTATAATGTGAATGTGGCCTCATAATTACATGTAGAAAATCACGGTAACACTCTTTCCTGCCCCGTTACCTCCCACACATGACACCCCCTACACAAACACACAAAGGCATCGGTGAATCAGAGTAGCGTGCTGTGTCTGGAGGGATTTCGAAGCATTAGAGACCAGCCTGGCTCTCTCTCCACCATTCTGTAACAGGAAATCAGGAGTGAGGTGTTCTGCAGCAGCTGTATGGTGGTTTTATTATTTCCGACTGTAAATTCGTTCGTCCAGCGGCAAGGGAGCGCAGGAAAGTCATCAAAGAAAGCGGATGGTACATTAAAAACGGCTACGACTGATGGATATGTAGGTTGTTTAGAAATTTGGAAACCTGGGTGAAATTGCCAGAAGGAATTAAATTAAGGGGAGAGCGAACAAATGGACAGCACTGCAGATACTAAAACGTAAAGAGAATTCGCAAGAGGGGAAGCGAACTGACGGACGGACAGCGGTGTAGCGAGTGAAGGAAAAATAAGCACTGCGAGGAGCGAGGAAACTTGATTAGCCTAAAACGGAAGGGGTTTATTAGATCGGATATATTAATGCGTGGCGTGCAGTCATTACACGCTGAACTGATACCAGATTGCGGAAAGGTTGTCTCGAAGTGTAGACAGAAGCTGAGAGTGTGAGAGCGTACAGGGTAGCGTACAGGGTAAGCGATCCCCTTCCGATCCAGCGATTAATTCACATCAGGATCTCTCGCCTCGGTCGCGGATGGAGGATTACAAGTGCTCCGGGAATGCGTTACAGATGCTCACGGAATTATGCGGTGCGTCCAGACCACTAAAGCCAAGTATAGCATTACGTGTTCTGATGATAATGAGATAAACTATCCTCATATCAACCATTTCACTGCGATAAGTAACAATTCACAGCACTAAGAACAATGTATGAAATCTTTAAAAGCTCGTACAAGAAAGAAAAGGATTGAGAAAAGAATACTTATTGGAATTTCTAGCCCGGATAATGTTTGGAGGTGGCTATAGTAAGTGAGGAAAAGTGAGCCTGACAGTAGTGAAAGTATAAACCTTACACGGAATGAAAGACTACCAATTGCGATAGAGGGAATTCCACATTTAAACCCGATGCTTTCTTAGAATTTCCCTGACTTATGATCTTGAGGTCAAAATAAGAAAGTCAGTGTATTCTCCTTGTATTGTCTTTTGTAGCAATTTCCGTGATGGCCTTAATATGTCACAGAGAATTGAACTCTGATAGGAGCTTCACGGCAAACGATAGTCCGCGTGGTGCACAGCAAGACAAGGTGATCACCGAGGCCTTAGTGGACTTTGCTCAGCCTGGACTGCTCTGTATCTCAATGTAATTTTGATTTGCTTTTAAACCGTGAAATTCTAAACTCTTTTCTTTATAGACTAGCATTTCAGTGACTTTTTACAGTTTTATTTTTCAACCGACATCTTTAGTGAACTCTCCTTTATTATTTTTGTTGCCCTTGAGTCCTCTTACATTAAAAGAGAGAAAGAAAAAAATAAACTATGTTTTTATACAGTGCCTACATAACACGCTGCCTACATTAACTTCTATAGTATATACATTTTATTTAATCTCGCAATGTCCAGGGTCTGCACAGAACAAACAACCCTCTGACATTTATGCTACTCCCCGAGGCAACTTAAAGCCTTCCTGTCAAAGCGAGCCCAACATGAAATAAATATCGAAGTTAATATGCCATGACCGCTGCTGGACTAACACGAAAACAAATCAAAACAACAACAACGTGGTGACTGGAGATTACAGTGTTCATGGCTTATACGCTACTGTTACGCCTCATTTCACTCTGTGTGTGTGTGTGTGTGTGTGTGTGTGTGTGTGTGTGTGTGTGTGTGTGTGTGTGTGTGTGTGTGTGTGTGTGTGTGTGTGTGTGTGTGTGTGTGTGTAAAGATGCAAGAAACTATTCACAAAGGCAGAGGCAGGAGGGAAGAGGAAAACGCGCCTGAAAAAGATGAAAAGAAAAGGGAAACAGTTGGCGAGACGAACGTGATGACCAAAGTAAGGCATTATCGTGCGATGGTGAGAGTCTGCTGCTTCCTGCCTCGCTTCCCTCTCATCCCGGTTTGCCTTCGCACACACATACACACTTCCCCCTCTCCTCCCGCCTCCCGCCTCGCCTCCACACACAAACCTCTCGCCTCTCTTCCCGCCCCACTTCTCGCTTCCGCACACGAGGCTCGGCGCAACAAAAAGGCAAGCAAGACAATGATATTCCTTAAGGGCGTGTGACTCGTGTTTAAGGCGGAATCTCGTGCTGTCTTTAGTGCGAATAACTAATCTTTTTCTTCCCTCTTTTCTTTCCTGCTGTTTACTTCTCTACTTGTCCATATTTATTCATTCCATAGCTATACATGTTCTCATAATGACATACCAGTGTTTAGTCATTTATTTCTAAATTATGGTCACTTTACTGGTTATGGAGTGCTAAAAAGAGGAAATTAGCTTAGTTATTTATTTTGTTTGTCTATGCAAACACTGTTAAGAGATTACAGTAATTAAATAGAAAGCTTAATTATATAAAACGTAATTTTCCTCTAAAGACGGAAATGATTCAGGTTGACTTGAAATGAATTACGTTACTTTTGATGAGAAAATCTGTAAATTAATAAAACATTAATACACATCAATTAAACAAGGTATGTTACATCAGCAATTCTCTCTCTCTCTCTCTCTCTCTCTCTCTCTCTCTCTCTCTCTCTCACGTACACCTGCGCCTCCAAGCTAATTACTTTCCTAACTGTCCTCCTTAATTACGTGCAAACTTGTCTCCCTGGGCGCCTCCTGAGCCTTCCCTGCGCGGGCATAAGCGCGTTACTCCTAATTACTATCAAGATAATTTAAGAGGAAACTACGTTAGACTATTCTAAAGCTGTATGAAGAAAAATGACGCGCCATAAGCAACATGTAAAGCTTTGGGATAAAATACACGGTGTTAGCTAAGTATCTTCTGCCCTTGAATTTATTAATATCATCTTTCTCTATTAATCTCTCTAAGGCACTTACCGAGAAGCGTGTGGTTGGTGATGATTCGTAAGATCTTGGCAGGTTCCATGGTGAGAGGAGACAGACACCACTAGGAGCTGGCGGGTACGAGGGTCTTTATCTTTAGTTCAGGTTCAACAGAGATTGTATTTGACCGTAGTGTTGCCAAAAAACCTGCTTAGTGTTCAGTAATGCACTTCAGATCTCCAAGCACCACCGCGCAGAAAGGATAGCTATCTACACCACAATGAATGGGTGCAAGGATGTCTAGGTTCAACAGAGACAATACTCAGTCGCAGTGTGAAGAAAGTAACGTAGAGCCAAAGTCAGCTGGCAGCACCACTATGCAAGGGTACAAGGGGTACTGTAGGTTCAATAGGTAGTACTTAGCTGTAGTATGACAAAAGATCCGCCTTCTGTCCACTAACGCAAGGAGAGATCAATGCACTACCACACACAGAATAAGTCAGCTGGCAGCACCACTATGGAAGGCTACAAGGCTCTTTACTGTAGCTTCGATAGGTAGCACAGTATGATAAGAGATCCGCCTCTTGTCCACTAACGCAAGGAGAGATCAACGCACTACAGCACACCGAAAAAGTCAGCTAGCAGTACCAATATGAACGGATAGGAGGACTTTTATTTCAGCTTTAGTCTACGTAATACATGGCCGGAGTGTGACATAAGATCCGCCTCGAGTCCAGTACCGCGCGACACCAATAATGTCCACAAAGGATCCACGTCGTCTCCATGAACGCAAAAGTTGATGTTTAAAGCTAAGTTATAATCGTCATTGCATTTACTGTGAGACCCAAAGCCACCTCACCTGAAATCTAATACTGAACTGTCTGATGAATATAGGGACTGGGGACATTGAATGGTAAAACAGGTGATATCAACGAGTTTCCTAACACGTTCTAGTTACAACCCAGAATGTTTACTTGACTACTTTGTGATAAGAGAACAGAAACATACCACCGAACTGTCTGGTAAATGAAGGGATTGTGGAACTTGAGTGAAAAACCAGGTAATACACACGAGTTTTCTTATATATTAGTAACAATCCACAATACACTTGACAGTTGTATGGCAAAAGAACCTCTTCTCGCACCACTGAGCTGTCTGGTAAATAGAGGGACCATGGACAAGTCTCGTCTAATAAAGGACAAGTTCTCTGCTACCCTGTACTTTCTCTGGACTGGAGTGAGAAAGACTCAAGCCACATCAGTGATAACCTTGGCCAAAGCTCCGTCCCGCACCAGATCTAGACGGCAAGCGCAGTACCATCTCGCCACCACTCACACGATCTAGACAGCAAACACTGTACCATCTCGCCACCACTCGCACCGTTCAATTGTTTAAAACTGAACGTGAACTGTTAGTCTTCAGTTTTTGTTGTTTCTCGTATCATTTAGCTTTACCTGTAGATGAATGGAATAGTCCTGTGGAAGTATAAAGTTCTGGTTTGAGATTCCGTATGCATGAAACCCCATGTTACGCTGCGACTAAGTTGACGGCGCTAGGGACAAATATTGGGAAGATGGATGAAAAAGGGAGCATGTCGTGTCCATAATAGATGGAAAAATGGACAGTAAAGGGGAGTTTTGATTCACGTTAAGATGGAATAGGTAGCTTGTCTGGCTGAGAGAAAAGAAATATAAGAATTTCAATATTTTTCTTTTGACCGTGATACGAAAAGTGAAAAAAAAAAAGATGATCCGTTTGGCCAATTAAAAAAAAATATTTAGAAAAACTATACCATGTTGCAAAAATTGAAATAGAAAACGTGCCCGATAAAAAAAGATAAATATTCGTCTGCTTTTCTTTATATTATGAGAGAAAAGTGAAATGACAAATGTGTCAAGCTTACAGGAAAGAATAAAACATTTCAATAGAAGTAAATTTTGTTCCCAGTTAGGAAAAATGAATAGTAACATGTCTGACGGATGGAAACAGGAAAGATTGCCTTGTATTACTGATTTGACGTACAAGTTACAAAATGCAAAGCGAGAAACATTTCCAGCCATAGATAGAAAAGAGAAAACCACAAAAAAATACAGGATAGACATTTAAATCTCTCTCTCTCTCTCTCTCTCTCTCTCTCTCTCTCTCTCTCTCTCTCTCTCTCTCTCTCTCTCTCTCTCTCTCTCTCTCTCTCTCTCTCTCTCTCTCTCTCTCTCTCTCTCTCTCCCTCTCTCCGTCTTTTAAATGTTTGATGAAATATACGTTTAATAATTGGAGATTCAAAGCTATACATAGTATATATATTTTTTCCAGCTTAGAAATAAAATGCTAGATCCTGAAAGGTGTTAATTCCATTCTATATATTTTTTTTTTCGTTCAAATGGAAGTACGTCCTACGTTTTCCGAAAATTCTTCACAACGAGCAATTCATTAATACTTCAGTGCAACAATTTTTCATTTGAATTTTCTTAATTCCTCGACGCAATAACTTTTCATCTAAATATTTCCTAATACCTTAATACAACAACTTTTAACTTCAATATTCCTGACTTCTCATTGTAAGTAATATTCAGTTCAACATCCCTCCTACAGACATCACCACGCGACGGATGTTGTGATGATGTTTTCTTTACATTAACTCTTTGCTGTGTCTTCGAGGCTAATAATAATGGTGATATTGGTAATGAATGAAACGTCCACTTATTGAAGGTGCTCATAGTGTGGTGGTGGTGGTGGTGGTGGTGGTGGTGGTGGTGGTGGTGGTGATGGTGGTGGTGGTGAGGCTAGGAATGTGTGTCGAATAGTGAGGAGAAATACAAAGGAATATACAAAGGAAGACAAATAGCAACATACCTTGGAGTTCTTACTCTGACTACTAATAAGAGAGACAGGATGACAGAGGAGGAGGAGGAGAAGGAGGAGGAGGAGGAGGAGGAGGAGGAGGAGGAGGAGGAGGAGGAGAAAGGAGAGGAAGAGGAAAAGGAAGAGGAGGAGGAGTGATGGAAATAATGATGATGATGCGAAGAACGATGCAAATGGTAAAGTTTGAAGTCAATATCTCTCTCTCTCTCTCTCTCTCTCTCTCTCTCTCTCTCTCTCTCTCTCTCTCTCTCTCTCACCCCTCGCCAACCCTCCTAAACAAAGCAGCCAATTCCAGCTCTAAAATCTAAATCATCCTCTATAGAAGTGAACTGGCAATTATCGTCTGTCTGTCTGCCTAACGGTGAAGGGGGGCCCACCACCATCACCACCACTAACATACACTTTTTTTTCCCACATTTTCTAACCTATTCTCACTTTCCCCTATTTTTCCCCCTACTTATCCCTCTTATTGCCTCTATTTCCGTTTTTTCCTGCTTTTGCCTCCCCTTCTGTGTTTTCCGAGGGTTGGGTTTGTACTTCCCTTCACTCTTATTATTTTCTTTTTTTTTTTTTTTCGTTGGGGAGGCTCGCTGGTGTGAATCATATTTGTTTACCTTCCTTAATGAGGGTGATTTCAGGAGGCCCAGGTAAATTTATGCAAATGGAGAGACGTTCCAGTAATTCGTTTTCTTTTTACAGCGGCCATGAGTGAATGCAGATGCGTTATTTTTTTTCGTTTTTTTTTTTTTTTATGACAATGGAGGTTCATCTCTCTCTCTCTCTCTCTCTCTCTCTCTCTCTCTCTCTCTCTCTCTCTCAGCGTCCCTCCTCTTTTTTATTTATTTGTTTATTTATTTCACGGGACGTTGTTTATATTTATATATTCATTTTTCCGTGACGGTACGGCGATGCTCCTACCGCGACCTGTCACACACACACACACACACACACACACACACACACACACACGCGAAGTGTAGTGGTTAGCACGCTCGACTCACAATCAGGAGGGCCGGGTTCGAGTCCCGGTGCGGCGAGGCAAATGGGCAAGCCTCTTAATGTGTGGCCCCTGTTCACCTAGCAGTAAATAGGTACAGGATGTAACTCGAGGGGTTGTGGCCTCGCTTTCCCGGTGTGTGGAGTGTGTTGTGGTCTCAGTCCTACCTGAAGATCGGTCTATGAGCTCTGAGCTCGCTCCGTAATGGGGAAGACTGGTTGGGTGACCAGCAGGCGACCGAGGTGAATCACACACACACACACACACACACACACACACACACACACACACACACCACTACACGTCACACATCCATTTCATTCCACTCAACTTAAAAAGTTCAGTTAATTACACGTAAAGTCAAGCAGAATATCAACACAGTCACGCCGGTTAATAATACACGCAAACAACAACGGTACGATGCTGAAAACACTCCCACGAACATCGCATAACTTGGAAAAAAAAAAAAATAGAACGCGGAGTTCGCCACCTCACACACAAGTTACAAGTTTCAGGTCCGTTACGAGCCAATATTCGCCTCTTGAAGACTTCCGTATTGCCTCCTTTACGTGATAAGTCCCTCCTGAACCTCTGCGGATCATCAACACTTCCAGCGCTATTAAGTATCACCGCGCTTGGTCGAGAGCTATAGGACTTCGTGGGCCGTGCTGTGTCTGAAGAGCAGCGCGCCTCGCACCTTCCTTCATGACTCTACCGCCGTGACTGGGCCGCTCTGAGCCTCCGCCCCACACCCAGCCCCGCTCCCTGCCTCTTCTTAGCGACACCCTCTCTTCGCCGTGTTCTGCCTCGCGCCGGAATGTCGTGAGGAAAAGTTATGCGGAATTCTCAGTGCGTTGGGAGAAAATGTCTGGTTTTAGCGGCGAACCTTCGTGGATTTTTACGACACAGAAGAACACACAGGAATATGAAGGTTTTGTACGAGAGGATACGGATTTTCCTTCTTATTTTAGACGGTGACTATAATCTAAAGCTTGGGAGTGTATGATTTTTAGAGGCAAGTGTTCAATAGATTTAAACACAGAGACGCTAATGAGGAGTCTTTTTTATGTAAGAGTGGAAAATTAGCCAAGAAGAACAAAAACGATTGGACAAAAAAAGGCCAACTGAGATGTCAGTCCCCGAACAGGATCGAGAGAGTTAGCCAGAAGAATAGGATAAATGTCATGAAACCTTTCTCTTTAATGAATTCAGGTCATAGGTCGATGAAAATACAGAAGCAGGCAGGGAGTTCCAGAGTCTACATATCAGAGGTTATTCTTACTTACTTCACACGGTGCCGGTACATAATGCGAACCCCAAAGTGTACTAATACAACCTACGTCCCTTTGATAAGACTAAACACGTACTCTCAACACCCGCACATTACCTCGGCACGTTCAAACTTATTTCTACTTACTTTATGCGCTGGTAATACGAAATTTGAGACCTGAGATGTGATAATAGAGTGTAAATCTGTTTGTTAAGAGCGTTCGCACTAAATGTTCTCCTTTTATGAGAGAGAGAGAGAGAGAGAGAGAGAGAGAGAGAGAGAGAGAGAGAGAGAGAGAGAGAGAGAGAGAAAGGACGATGTGGCAAAGAATCGTTTCCTTATCTTTTTATGTAGGAGCTCTAGTCAAGAAAAGACAGAGAAAAAAAAAACGAGAAATAAAAGAGAACTGTCTAAAAAACATAGTAAAGGGAAAATTTGAAGGGATTAAGCGGGTCTTTAGATTTCAAGTCACACCACCAGCCATCATCATCATCATCATCACCACAACGCCTACCATCACATCCATCACCACAATCACCAATAACATGCCTCACCACCATCACCATAATCATTACCGCTCACATCAACACCACGAGCACCGCATCACCACCACCACATCTACCGCAGTCACTGAAAGCACCACACTGGAACCATCAACACCAGAACAACCACAGTGCATTCGCTGCAACACCACACTAGAACCACCAACACCGAGAGAGAGAGAGAGAGAGAGAGAGAGAGAGAGAGAGAGAGAGAGAGAGAGAGAGAGCAATCAGTAAGGTGGGTGGGACAAGTGGAGTGGTGCACCTGGCGACCACTGCGCCTAAGTAGCTCATTCCCTTCCCGCCGAGTGCTGAGTGTTGACTTGCTGGCTAACTTTTGACCTAAATGCTCCGTGTGGGGTAAATCTGACGAGATGAAAAAAGAAAAGAAAAAAGAAAGGCAGCAATATCTGGACCTGATTCGCTTGTGGTGCCGTATTCTGAAAATCTTTGACGCTTCATCCCTATAGCATTCACCTGGTTATAGTGTAAATTAAAGAAGTATTTAATGGAGTGCTTATGATTTTTTGGTGGTTTTTTCGGGTAGTTTTTACGTTATCAAAGGGAAAGGACTCACATAATTCTATTTCCAAAGGTTTCAACACTCTCTGGTGGAAGTTATAGAATTTTCTGAGGAGGTTTCATGCTTCTAGTGGTATATTAAAATGGTTTCTATATTAGCATGGGATAAATACTCTTGACAATCTTCCTAATCTAGCAGGAAGGGCATGCTGTTGAAATCATTAATGCCCTATCTCTTCACTACTTTCAATATGCTGCTGCGAAAGTCTCAAGGAAGTTTTCAGGTTCTAGAGGACAAGGATTCTACATTATCAAAGCGAAAAATATATAGATTAAACCGAATAATCATCTGTGTGTCCTTGGTAAATTGTAATGAAAGAGGCAAAGTAAAGAATATGAACAAAATCCGATATAGGAATCTTCAAGGGTGTTTAAGATTTCAAAATAGAAGTTAGTGGGACGTGCTGGCGTGAAGGTTTCTTGCAGCTTAAACCATTTTCTTATGTTCTTCTGTTTTAGTGATGAGAGGGCAAAGTAAAGAATATGGAGTAAAATCTCATGAGTAATTACTGTATCGCCAATATTACCACCACCATCACCACCACCACCATTATGCAGTTTGCCTGAAGTGTGAGGGAGGGGAGGGAGGCGGGAGAGAGGTGGCGAGGGAGACAAGACTCACCTTCTAGCCAGGTCAGGGCCGTCAGGGGCAGGCCGAGGCTCATCACAGACAGGCCCCGAGGAGAGGTCTTTCATTGATCACGATTAATTGGATGCTTTCGTGCATAATTTCGTCCGTAATAAACTCTAAGGAGGCTTCTGAATTTTTGCCCCGCCGCCTTCCACGTTGCTATTAAGTCCTCCTCGGGTCACGGAGAGGGAAAAGTATTGCTAAAAAAAAAAAGATTAAGATCGTTTCCGAGAGCTTGTTTCGTTTGGAGATAAAATGCTGGAGGGAAAAGGTGAGTTATTTATTTATTACTTTTTTGCAGGATTTGATAAAAGCTTCTGGAAATTGCTCTAAAGCGTGGTGGGAGGAAGTGAGCTGGGGAGGGCGTCCATAAATATCATGTGTGCGTGTGGTTGTGTGCATGCGTGTGTGTGTTCCTATAACCCACCCACACTCAAACATCTTCCCACACACACCTACCCAGACAGCCGCACACTCCTCCACACACACACACACACACACACACACACACACACACACACACACACACACACACACACACACACACACACACACACACACACACAGACAGACATCCACGCAGATTAAGTCGGTGTCACAATCTCTCACACTCTCCTTTGTCAGTAGGCGGCCCAGCAGTATTTCCCAGTACCGCCCCCGGATCAGCAGAGGCACACCTGCTGACACATCATGATTCACTAAGGAGTCCTGGCGTCAACACGAGTTAATCCGGTGCAGGGGAATCCAAGTCCTTAGGATCAAGTTTAGCTCCTGACGATGCAATTACACACTACTGAAGACTCCTAAATGAAAGACGTCCGATTTCTCTAACATCTACTTCACACACGAACGTTTTTATTCACTAGATATTATTTGGTTTTATTTTGTTTTGTTTAAGTTTACGCTACAAAGTCACGTCTCTGTTTACTCTCTCATATGTGTTTTCTTTTTCATGTGGAAATATCAACACAGACAATTGGTTTCTGTAAAATATTTGCGTCAGCTGTTCCGTTAGCTCAAATAAAACCCGTTAGTGTTCAAATTTACACTGTAACTTACTTAACTCGAATCCCATCAAACGGCATCTTTCAAGGTGATTCAGCTTACACTTTAAATTCATTATCTTATTATTTTCTTAGCAACCTGATCTCCCTGTTACTCAATCAAACTGTGCTAGGAAACTATACAAAACACAAAGACCTGGCCACATATTTCAGAAAAATCCGACAGCATACACTAGTTTACTGCATGAATCCTATCCTGTACCTGCTATCATGAATATATTGTACCTGGCCATTTGACAGTTGTTTGGTACATCTTTCCTTAATTACTAATCACTCTAAGACACCTTTACTTGATCTACAGCCGCCTCCAATTTTTGAACTGTGTAAAAATTGCAAAATCTATTCTTTTCATTATCTTTCCTTTCACCCCTATACTCTGTCACACTGTACCTTTCTCTGGTAAACTCTGGAACTCCCTACCTGCTTCTGTATTTCTGAATTCCTATGACTTCACTTCATTTAAGAGGGAGGTTTCAAGACATTTATCCTTTTTCTTGCTAACTCACTCTTCAAGGCGACTGATAACTTAATGAACCTTTTTTTTCGTTTCATGTTGCCCTTGGCCATCTTTTCCTCTTACATAAAAAAAAAAACACAAAAACATACGATCTCATCCATTCCTTCTGGTGCTACTAATTGTTTCGTATCGCATTGAAATGGATAAGAAAGCTCAAGGATTATTACTCTTACAATCTCTGACCAGCAACACTAATCTAAACTCGACTAAGAATTAGGTGGGGAGGAAGAAGGCAGAAGTGGAGGTCATGGATACAGCGAGACTCGGAACTAAATGACGCTCCTGATGCAATGAAATGAAGCCAGAGAACCCTTCGTGTAGTGGAAAGACGGATGATGACTGTGGTGGTGGTGGTGGTGGTGGTGGTGGTGGGCTTTTTTTCAATATATAACCGAGAGTCGAGGAAAGATGGTGAAGGGATACGTATATTTTCTCTTTTTTTTTCCGTCCGTGTCTCCCAAACTGAGGAGGTAAAAATGTGAGTGGCAGGAGGAAGGATTGAGTTTGTCGGGTCGCTTCGCAATATTTTGAATTCAGATTAGTTGCCTTGAAAAGCCACGATTTTTGTTTGGAAACTTATGAGTATATATGTACATCCCTTCCACTTTCGCTTGCGCTCTGGTTTTTCCATGTAAGTTATTACGTAGGTATGGAAAGAATGAAGAACTCTCTCTCTCTCTCTCTCTCTCTCTCTCTCTCTCTCTCTCGGATGTTAATAACAAAATCAAATAATCTCACAGTGTAATATATGAATAGAACAATAATAATCTTTGTATGTAATCCGACCACACATTTTTCTATGTAATCTTTTATTAACATTTATGCATAATCTACGTACCTCTCTCTCTACTTATACACTTATCTAATGGTACACGCGTTGATTCATATAACTATTCCCTAATTTCATTACACAACAGAATGGAGACAGACTTGTGTGTGTGTGTGTGTGTGTGTGTATGTGTGTGTGTGTGTGTGTGTGTTTCACTGTTTGATCTGCTGCAGTCTCTGACGAGACAGCCAGACGTTACCCTACGGAACGAGCTCAGAGCTCATTATTTCCGATCTTCGGATAGGGCTGAGACCAGGCACACACCACACACCGGGACAACAAGGTCACAACTCCTCGATTTACATCCCGTACCTACTCACTGCTAGGTGAACAGGGGCTACACGTGAAAGGAGACACACCCAAATATCTCCACCCGGTGTGTGTGTGTGTGTGTGTGTGTGTGTGTCTGCTGCAGTCTCTGACGAGACAGCCAGACGTTACCCTACGGAACGAGCTCAGAGCTCATTATTTCCGATCTTCGGATAGGGCTGAGACCAGGCACACACCACACACCGGGACAACAAGGTCACAACTCCTCGATTTACATCCCGTACCTACTCACTGCTAGGTGAACAGGGGCTACACGTGAAAGGAGACACACCCAAATATCTCCACCCGGCCGGTGTGTGTGTGTGTGTGTGTGTGTGTGTGTGTGTGTGTGTGTGTGTGTGTGTGTGTGTGTGTGTGTGTGTGTGTGTGTGTGTGTGTGTGTGAATGTACTTTGTGTTTCAACTTAACTCATAAGACAATAAGACAAGATAACAGCCAGACTTCAAAGACAGGACGGCCCAGTGACGTTGATGGAAGTTCTTCATTAGCGGGGAAAGTTACTCTATGCATCTCTCAGCGTCCTACTTACCACGGACGGTGATGTGTGAATGGAGCGCCATCTGTCAGGCGGGACGAGGCGCAGCAGGCCAGTGTTCAGAGACGCTTTGCTCTCACCATAATCATTTTCAAAGACACAGAGATGATCAGTCGCGTTTCTAAGAGTAGTTACCTTTTTTAAATATGTAGAATCTTAATCTGTCACTAGAACCGTAAAAAAAAAAAAAAAAAAATCTTAAAAACCCGTGTAACTTTAACAAGAGAGAACCTTTTGAATGTAGCGGAGGTGGAGTACAGAAGTGTTTCAGAATATGGTTCTTAGTTAAACTGGCGAGACCAATATCCTTATTTACGAACGTTTCTGTGCATTATCTGCTATATTTCAATCGCTAGAGGAAGCCGTATTGAATTTCAAGGTATTTTCTGGTTTTAGTGATAATCTAGGACAGGCTTTTGCATCACTAATGGAAAAATATCAATAACCATCTCTAGTGGAAGTTATTGGGCTATCCAGATGTGTTTTTTAAGGTTTTAACGATAGTTTAATAAAAGGTTTCGCATTGTAAATGAAAAAAATAATGAGAAAATCGATTAATTATGTATGTGGTCTTTGAAAACATTCCTGATGAAAGAGTAACGTATTCAACTAATTCATCACTGCAGTCAATATCAAAACTTCATAAGCCTAACCTATATTAATTTGTATAGAGCAAATAAAAAGAATATGAAGGCGGAAGCCGAGCAAATACAAATAATTTCAATCTCCATGATTACGAAAAAGAAAAAAAAAAAAAAATCCAATCTTGATAAAATTCCCTCGCGGCATGGAGATTAAAAAGTTCAAGTAATGCCGCAGTAATGAAAGGGTTATGAATATGAGCTTAGAATTCTAAATATGTAGATAGCTCAATCCCCTTCATTACGAAAACATCCTGAACTTAATCAAACTTTTCTGTGGCATGAAGAGTAAACAGTTTAAGTAATGCCAAAACAATAGAAAAAAAATGAAAATACAAGGTTAGATAATAAGACACGACACAATGGCTAGTTTGAGTTACTGAACATAATCCCATTCCACTGATTACAGAAGAAAAACACCCTTATCTTAAACCTTCTCTCTGCATGAAGAGGTTCCAGAGTGATACGGCAGTGGTGAAAGGGTTAAGAATATGAATTTGAAACCTGGAATTGTAGATACGTTAACTTAATATATATAACGAAAAAAAGCACGTACAATGCACTAGCTTTGATACCGGAATGATAAATAAAGAACTTGAATTATTGGTGCAACAATGAAAGGATGAATTAAGAACATGAGATTAAAATACAAGGGAATTACTGTCCTAACTCCTTCAGTATTGGGACGCATTTTTACCCTGAGTTTTGGGAGTGATCAGACGATTTTATTGACATTAGGAAGGGTCTATGGAGGTCAGAAGATTAATTGCCAGTCTTCACTATTTTAACCCCCACACATAGGTTTCTGAAGCTGTATAGAATCACCAAATAGTAAGCAGAATGAATAATGAAACCGCGTTATGGAATTGAAGGGGTTAAATTACTGAAATATATATAACCTAAACTTAATCGAACATACTCGTGGCATTCAAAGTAAGAGTTCAAATAGCACAACACAGTAATGAAATGGTTAAGAATAAGTGGTTAAAACCCCAAGAGACCACACGCTCGCTGACTAAAGTTACTCAAGACACAGACACGAGGAAAACACCAGCGTTACACTTCCTCAGCCTCGAACTCTGGAGACCGTAAAGAGGATATGAGAAAGAGTTCGGTTGTAATGGTGAAGCACTGAAGCTCAAATCTCAAAACAATAAAAAATGCATTAGCTTTTCCAGAAACACGTATTAAGTATGAACTGTCTAATCTCTCTCTCTCTCTCTCTCTGATTCTGTTTTTGGGTTGCCTTTAAACTACTGAAAAAAATCTTAATGTGTATTTATAAAAAAGCGTATCTAGATTGAGTGAAAACTTTATTTATTTATCTTTTGTTGGAGGATGAACGAAATAAATCTTTCTGCCTGATTTCGGTTTCGAATTTGGTTTATTTTGAATAATTACAACACTACTAAATACACGCGGATAACTGCAATAGCTAAACAAATTGTAACCTTTTATTTATTCTTTCGTGGAGAGCAGGAATTCTCTTTATTGAATGTTTTACAGGGTTTGGTGAATTTTCTATACTAAATAATGTATAGTTTTCATGGTAACGGTCCTACACACACACACACACACACACACACACACACACACACACACACACACACACACACACACACACACACACACACACACACACACACACACACACACACACATCACCAACATATTTTACATACGAACAAGACAAGCCAAGGAAACACGCACTGGGAAAGTTAGTTCTGCTTAACTTCCGCAATCAAATCAACATGCCACAACAAACATTTCTAAGCTAAATATATAAACTCAATCCTTTCGATATATTGATACCCACAAAATCATCCATATTAATAAACTTATATATATAAAAAAAAAAAAAATAAATAAGAGCCAGGCTTTACAAATAAGCGGCCATTTAAGCTTAGTCTAAGCCATCTGGCGGTAAACAACGGTATTAATATTGGTGTTTCGCTGCAGGGACATTAAGGGTACACAGGGCGGGAGGGACTGGCATGGTTTACTGGGCCACGCTGGAGCCTCGCCAAGTGTTACAGTCGAGTTCAGAACTACAAAGGCCGCTACTAATTCTGCGTGGAAACATTGCGTTCTGTTTCATAATAAGGTCTGAGAAAGAAGTGGTTTGAATGAGAGAGAGAGAGAGAGAGAGAGAGAGAGAGAGAGAGAGAGAGAGAGAGAGAGAGAGAGAGAGAGAGAGAGAGAGAGAGAGAGAGAGAGACTGGACTATTCACAAGCCAATATCGACAGTCTGGCCTAAAAAGTCTGGTTATTACAACGGTTTTGTCCACGCGAGTGAGGTTAGTTCGGATTACACACACGAGGAAGAGTGACACAGCGTTCTGGGATACACACACACACACACACACACACACACACACACACACACACACACACACACACACACACACACACACACGTCAGTACAATAATCCAAACCAATCTTTTCATTTTCTTTTCTTTCATTAAGCAAGATCTAATTTTCAAAAGGCAGTAATTTCCGATCAACAGGTGTATTTTTCAATCAATAAACACGGATTTCTGTTGTAAAAGCACCGTAATTAATCAACAGGTAATGGTTTCTGTCAGCAGGTAACACTTATTATCAGCACACAACGATATGAGTCAGCCCAACGCTTTAATTCTCAAGCAAATACAGTCTAGGTTATCGTGTCCTTTTTTGTAGATTATTTAGTTCACTACCAACACCCAAAAAACACATGATTCATTGTTGTTTTTCTCTATTTATCTATCTAATTTTCTATTTCCATATTTCCACGTCTTCGTATCTGCTTCACATCACAACATCATTAATTTTCACATTCTCTTTTATACATCTTAAAAACAATTCAATTTCAGCTAATTCACATCACCGCATCATAATTTTTCACATTCACTTTTTATACAATTACTTAATCACTTCTATTTCATCTACTTCACATCTTATCATTATAATTTTCCACATTTCTTTCTTACACAACTAAAACACATATTCTACTCACCAAACGAAAGGTAAAAAAAAAAAAAAAACATGCGACATCAATATCGTAAATCTACATTATAAGATCATATTTCCTCTCGCAGTGGCTTCAGGAACCTTCAGAGCCCCACAAATGAGAGGCAAGGCACCTCTGTGCATTTCTCATGGCAAGGAAGAGCAGGAGGGCAGCGGCAGGAGAGCTTGTCAACACCTGAGCCTGGCTTTCTTTTTTCCCTTGAAGTGAGGAGTGATGGAGTGCACATCATAAGGTTTTTATTTAACTTTTGTCTTTTTCCTTAGTTAGTCTGTCAGTCAGTCTCTCTCTCTCTCTCTCTCTCTCTCTCTCTCTCTCTCTCTCTCTCTCTCTCTCTCTCTCTCTCTCTCTCTCTCTCTCTCTCTCTCTCTCTCTACGTCACGAGTCAGCACGGTCAGCTTTCATAAAACCAAACAGTAAATCTTGACGCATCCACACGACTTCTGAACTCCCAAAGATATTATTACTGATTTTCCAATTCCTGCTGAGACGGATATTCCTTTCCAATAATATTTGCATGGTTATTGCTGCCTAAAATTACACTCGGCATCATATTTTTGAGGGAATGTATTCTCCCATAACTAGTTCCGCATTGCTTTTGAGATGAAAGTTATGAGTTGGTGTCAGAGGGAACGAGGGAGGGGAGGAATGGGGGGGAGGAGAGAGATGGGAGAGAAGGGAAAGGTGGTAGTGGTGGTGGTGGTGGTAAAGAGGGATATCGTGGAGGGAAATAGAGAAGGGAATGGCAGGAGGGATTGGGAGGAATGGAATGCAAGGGGAACAGAGAGGAGAAAGTGGAGGGAAGTTGGTGGTAGAGGATGGAAGACTGAAGATGACAGAATAGTGAAGAAGAAAAGTCAGGTGGAACGGAGGGAAAGGATAGGAAGGAACAGTGAGAGAAAGAGAAGGGAAAAGTGACGAGACAAAACACTGAGAATAGGTTTTTCGTTCTTTGAGAGGGAAACTAACCAGGGGAAGCAAAAATAGTGACACAAAAAGACCCACTGATGTGCCAGGGGGGAAGTGGAGGGATGCAATGCTTGGAGAGAAGAATATGATATCAGGGAAGAACCAGGAACAGTGGAACATAACAGAGGAAGAACAGCGAGAACGGTGCGGAGAATAGAAACAGAGATAAGAGACTGGAGACCGAGAAATTCATGGAGAGGGGCAAGTAAGGGAGAACAGGAGGGAGAGAGAGAGAGAGAGAGAGAGAGAGAGAGAGAGAGAGAGAGAGAGAGAGAGAGAGAGAGAGAGAGAGAGAGAGAGAAATAAAAATACAAGTTCCTCCCACAAAAAGCACCCGCACTCAAACTCTCGTAATGTCATGAAATAGTAATCACCTTCACGTTAGGAAATATTCAATACCTCCTCACTTAGCTCAGGTTGCGTCGCTGTGCTGTGGCTGCCTGGTGTGCTGTGGTCATGTGGCGAATCATCCCAGTGACAACCCCGGTATTACTACGTTACGAGCTGCCGGGAATGCGAGGGGTACAGTGGAGCCATGCATGCTTTGGGGTCCGAGGGGTCTCCAAGCGCACGGGTTCGAATCCTGTCCACGGTCCGAGTGTAGGTTGGGCTTCCTCACTCGGGGCAATGGTTTCCTAGCGGGTGGGCTTTTGAGATAGGAGATACCCCAAACAGTATCCCCTTTAGCCCATAAATTCCCATGAAAAGTCGACATGGCATAAATAAAAAAAAAAAAAAAAAGAATGTGATTAACCCCTTCAATACTGAGACACTTTTTTCTACCATGAATTTTGGGTACGATTAGACGATTGTATTTACATTAGGAAGGGTGTTTAAGGATCAGAAGGTTATTGGCTAAAGTCTTCACTATTTCAATCCCCACATAAGTTTCTGAAGCTGTGTAAAATCGCCAAATAGTATAAACAATGAATATGAAAACACGTCATGGTAACTGAAGAGGTTAAAGTATCTCGTTTTTTTCTTTCTTTCTTTTCTTGGTCAGTTTCTTCTATTTTTTATTATGATTTTGGATTGAAACAGTTCTAGCCATTTTCTTTCTTTTTGTTTCACCCTTAATGTTTCGTTTTTTTTTTTCTTCCTTCCTTCCGTGCTTCTTTGCTTTCATCCTTGACTACCTTTTTTTTCTTCATTCCTTTTCTAATCTATGCTTGCTTAGTTTCTTTCTCTCTATCTTTTCTTTCTCTTGTTTGCTTCCCTCCCTTCTTTCTTTTTCCCTTTTTCCTTCCTGTCTTTTTTCTCATTTCTTTCTTTTCTTTCATTCTTTTTTCCCTTTTTCTCTCCTCTTTCCTTGCTTCCTTCCTTTTTCCCCTGTTTTCTTTCTTTTTTATTTTTCTTTCCTCTTTTCACGTCTTTCTCGAAGTCGGTGGAGTGACATTTCTCATTTCCCTGGATTCTTTTTTTTATCTTGATTTATGTTTTTTTTTACAAGCCACGGAGTTCGGCAGAGGATAAAAAAAAGAGTATACAACAATAAAACAAAGAAAGCTCACTCATAATACTTCCTAGGACACGAAATAAAAAAAAAATACTAGAAGAAAAATACCAGTGTGCTAATTTAGTTTCCTTTCGATATCACAAAATCCGAATACAGTTATTACAGGAAAACACCATTTTGAAAACCACCACTGTTCTAGCTGAATATATCTAAAAAAAAAAAAAATAATAATAATGAAACCCAAAGGAAAAAAAAACATCTCTTAAGGTTTCGTATCTCAAATCTGGCAGGAAAAATAAATAAATGGCATCTCTTAGAAGACATATTCTGCTGCAAATATATAACTTTTATCACTTATGTATTAATTTTTCCACCAATGATACAGATTATCCCTTCGGTCCCTCCCTGCAACACCTCCCCTCTCTCTCTCTCTCTCTCTCTCTCTGGTTTCTCTTCCGCTCGCTCGCATATTCCACAAAGAACGTTGGCAGGAGAGACTCAAGCTAATGGGGATGCCTGCCCTTTTCTGACATTAGCATTTTTGTTGAGAATGTAGTGTAAGAGAGGCAGAGGGGAGGGGGCGGAGAAGGAGGGGCAAGGTAAGGTGATGGGAAGTGGGGGAGTGGGAAAGTGGGAGAAGGAGGGAGAGGGAGAGAGAGAGAGAGAGAGAGAGAGAGAGAGAGAGAGAGAGAGAGAGAGAGAGAGAGAGAGAGAGAGAGAGAGAGAGAGAGAGAGAGAATAATATAAACTATTCTCCTTCCGTCCCTCTCTCTCTCTCTCTCTCTCTCTCTCTCTCTCTCTCTCTCACAGCTTAAGTCATGCCTACATCAATACACTCTGTAGGACTTACGATGCCTTCTACAATTAAGTCATCTGGGGCGGTACGTATAATAATAATTCATAAGGCTATTAATGTGCTATAAGCTTTCAAAATGGCGGATATTCATCATAGATATTTCATAAACGGTCTAAATCTCTCATAAGCGATATGAAATTTCCATAAGTTCGGTGCGCTGATATAGCAGGGCGGCGGTGTGATCAGCCAGCATCGCCGAACAACAAATGTGTGTGCGCCAAACAAACCAATGTCGTGAGAGGAGAGGCGCTCTAATGGAATCTAGGGATGCTGAACTCACTGAATGATAGGTATAGACATAGATAGTCCGTGGTAGTATTGTCTTTGTCACAGACTTGGTGCGACCAGTGCTTCGAGACCAACAATGCACTCCTCCATAGTTCTTTATATAAACAGCATCAATAAGTGGCAAGACTCGCTTAGAGACTGAAGAGGTTTTCTTGTCCTCTTAGGGTGGCTGCAGCAGGACCCGGTGTGTCTATGTTGTTGTTGATGGTGTTGTGGTGATACACGCGTGGCGTTCCAGTGTTGACTGCTTGTCATTGTTTACGTTTGAGGCTACAATATGGCGGCATGCCTTGTTTTAGGTACTAATTTCTTTATTAAAAGTTACAGCGTAATTATTACATAACGGCCATTATAATACATGTAATGTGTATTTTTACCTTTCTAATAATTTTCTATTCTAATTAAAGTATATTTCGACTTGCGTTTTAGCTATTTCTAGTAGCTACAGAAGCCAGCCGTAATTAATTCACTCATAGCTATAACTAAGGTTATGAAAACCCAATCATTGTGACAGAAAGGTGTGAATTTTACATAGCTATGAGTAGAATTTTGGGTACATCTTGATTTATCTTTTATTTATTTCCTTTTTCTTATATAGATATTGAATCACTCTCTAATTCTCTACCAATCCTTCAAAATACTGTTGTCCACCATGATGACTTTCGTTTTCTCTGACTCAGAACTCGCAGCAAAGAAGAAAACGGACACGAATTGCACTGGGTAAGACTTACACAAACATATTCGTCCCCACATGGCCAAGACAAGAGAGACCAACAAGATGAACACGTCAATGGAAAGATGGGCCAATTGAGAGAGATGAAAGGCTAATATGGAGACTGAGGGATAGATGAGTTGACAGATATATACCTAAGCACGGAAAAGGAAACACACACACACACACACACACACACACACACACACACACACACACACACACACACACACACACAGGATTAAATATCTGACTAAATCGAAAACAAACCACTCTTTCTATCCTAAATGAAGGATGCGAGACAACCATCCAGTCACTCCATCCCCTCAACCATCCATCCCATCCCTCCATCCCTCTCCCTGCCTGACGAAAAACAGCCGCCTTAATTGGGTTTTGCCTCCCCACTCAGATTGACTCCCAGTAATTGAGGAACGCCGCAGTCTCCACAACACCGCCTCGGGTTCGCATCTCAGTCACGATGGCGAAAATGCAAAGAAAAAAATAAAAAGGAGGAGGAGGAGGAGGAGGAGGAGGAGGAGGAGGAGGAGGAGGAGGAGGAGGAGGAGGAGGAGGAGGAGGAGGAGGAGGAGGAGGAGGAGGAGGAGAGGAGAAGGAGAGGAGAAGGAGAAGGAGAAGGAGAAGGAGAAGGAGAAGGAGGAAAGAGAAGGAGGAGAAGAAGAAGAAGAAGAAGAAGAAGAAGAAGAAGAAGAAGAAGAAGAAGAAGAAGAAGAAGAAGAAGAAGAAGAAGAAGAAGAAGAAGAAGAAGAAGAAGAAGAAGAAGAAGAAGAAGAAGAAGAAGATATGGATGGTTCTGTGTAGAAATGTTGTTTTCGATATTTGAATAAACTGGTGTATCATTTTGTTTATATATTGAACTATAGAGAAAAAACAAAAAAGGCCAATTAGATACTTAACTGTAACTCTTCTTCTCACCCCTACTCTGTCTAACTCCCTAATGCAAGAATTAACCAGTACTCACAATCATTCATACCTTTTTTTTTTTTTTTATTTATACCATGTGGGCTTTTCACAGCAATTTATGGGCTACAGAGGATACTTTTTGGGGTACCTCCTATCTCAAAGCCCACCCGCTAGGAAACCGTTGCCCCAAGTGAGGAAGCCCAACCTACACTCGGACAGGATTTGAACCCGTGCGCTTGGAGGCCCCTCGGACCCCAAGACACGCATGGTTCCACTGTACCACGGAATTCTCTGCCTACTTCTGTATTTCTAACATCCTATGACTTCACTTAATTCAAAAGGAGATTTCAATATATTTATCCCTTTTTTCTGGCTAACTCTCTCGGACCTGCAAGGGAACTGACAAGTGGGCCTTTTTTTTTTTTTCGTTTCATGTTGCCCATGGCCAGTTTTCTCCTCTTACATATAAAGAAGTCTCTAAACATAGGATAAAGTACATTTAAAATAAACACATTGACGACTGAACTAATACATACCAAAGAAAATAACACAAATAAACAATCAGAAACTCCCAGTAGTAATAACTGTATCAGGGGTGAATCATTCCCAATTAAACGATGATTAATTCCGCAGTTTGACAAGACGGGATGAAAACTGCCATTGTGCTCGTGACGGCTTGGAATCACGCACTAAATCTCATAATCTGACGTGATGGAGGCCGCGTCACCTCATCACACTAACGCACTGACAGATATCACGTCTCCATTCTTTGATGTCTCGGGAGAAGGAGGGTTTTTTTTAGATAAATTAATTTCCTCATTACCTTTGGCTTTCATTCCCCGCTCGGAGGATTTTTGTCTTATACGAATATTAACCTGGATTTGCCGTACTAATTAACACGATATTCTCGCACGCAGGTGAAGCTCAAGTCCTATTCTGGTCTCTTGGATATTAGTGGTAATGTATTTATTGACTTTTAAATGAATAGTGTTACAATTTTAACTATAAGGTGTATCCAGCCACTGACAAACTCACTTTCCTTTAGATGTATTATGTATGGTTATATTTCAGCTCATATATCAAATGTAATATGTATTTTTTTGTCTGAGTAGTGCTGGTAATCTTAATTATAATGAATTTCTTCTTGTTGTCAACTGTCACTTATTTTTCTGCGACGGAATTACGTACAGCCGTATTACTAATATTTGGCATTGCTAAAAAAATGTACAGTACGTTATGGATTAGTATTTTTAGTGGTCTCTCTCTCCCCCATTTTCTTTATCACTGACCAGATCTCTTATACATAAAACAATTCCTTAGATCATTACTTCATCGTGTGCTATTTTATCTCATATCTTTGTTCTCTCTACCATTCCAAAAAGTTGTATAAAAAAAGTTACGAGAGAGAACGGGTCTTTTTCCCCCGATTTTTGCACCACTAACTAGAGCTACTGATGTACAAGAAGTCCCTGAGGCTATTACCTTATTGTGTTACAGTTAATTAGCAGTTGCCGGGAAGCGTGTCTGTGCATGTCTCAATAATCGTCAACTAGTTCCCTTTAATACAACAAAAAAGGTTTCATTTCAATTAACATGTCATTACAGCTCATGGAGAGCGTCTGCAAAACCTTAATTCCCTGGCGTGAGTTCGTAATTAGAGGTTTTCTTTCCAGGTGGTTCACTATCATGTCTTTAATTAAGGTTTCAACACTCTTCCCTTCCACCACTGAATTAAACATCAGTCTGGCCTTTTCTTTGCCTCGTTCCCGCCTTTCTTCAGCAGCACTTTGATAACACTGGCAGACTTCCAAGTGTGAGGAATGATAGCGGGAAAAAGGAAGCTCTGATGCCAACATTTCCCCAAGGTGTGATGGGAGTTAATGATCTTGTTTTTTTACTTCTCCCTTTCTTCAATTCCTCTGATAGCTTTTCGACGCACGTTACTACAGGGTTTTCGAGGCGTATCGGTTTCCATCAGTCATCCTGGCCAGGCTCTATCTATGGTGTTTCTCCCTTTGTGGTCCTAATCATTTGACTTATGAGTTCATGGGTTCCAGAGATATGTTTTTACCTCTTCCTCCTCGTATCTTTGTTCAAAATCTGACAAATGCACGGAACAGAGTAATCCTTGGACGTCGTTTTCTTATATTGGAGATCTACTGCACTTAATCATCATTTTTCCTCTCCTCTTTTTTCTTCGTCAAAAATCTAACAAACACACAAAGCAACACAGCTCTTGACCTTCTCTAGTGTTGAGAAAACTCTGTACTTATTCACTGCTAATCGATCATTCTTCTCTCCTCTTCCTTCTTTCCGGCAGCCACAGGACTAGGACTCCCCTTTCTATTGTCAAAACTGCTATACTTAATAAATTCTAATCGACTGCTTTTCAATAACGTGTCAGCCAGAGAACATTATCCAGAACTACTCAATCCTCAGCCTCTCATTTGTAGCCTTGAATCATTAGTAGAATTTATCACTCCTAATCAACTACTACTCAAAATCGTGTCAGGCAGAGAACACTACACCCCATGACTGACGTGAACAGAAATGTACGACTGGTGGTTTAGCTGCTACACAACGAGTCACAATCATGTCATATCACAGCATCTTTCTTCCCTTCACCAACAGACGCGACGTTTCATACGAAGCGGAACAACTATCACATAAATAAGCGAATTTGATTGACTGATGGACTTGCACCCGTCACCACTACGAGGCAGAATGCTACTGAAACGAAGGACATTGTTGAGGTGACAGCTTTTGCACGAGTACTGGTAGTGAATCGGGTAATGTTAGAGTGTGAGAAGTCTTAATGTGGTCTGAACCTTGGAGAATGATGCAGTGTTGGTACCAGGTGGATGTAAGGTAGGAAAAAAGCAGATAGATAGTCAAGTAAGCATTAGGTTGGTAGATATGGGGGCAGACGGTAAACAGGCAAATAAACAAGCAAGCAGGTAGACGAATAGGCACGTAGGGAAGAAGGGAAGTAAGCAGATAAACACTAGGCATACAGATAAAGAATAGACAAGAAGGTAGGCAGAGAAGGAAATAAATAGGCACACAGATAGACAAGCAAGCATATAAGTCGGCAAGCAGGTCGACAGGCAGGCAGGTAAGTCAGCAAGCAGGTAGGCAGGCAGGTAAGTCAGCAAGCAGGTAGGCAGGCAAGCAGGTAAGTCAGCAAGCAAGTAGGCAGGCAGGCAGGTAAGTCAGCAAGCAGGCAGGCAGGTAAGTCATCAAACAGGTAGGCAGGCAGGCAGGTAAGTCAGCAAGCAGGTAGGCAGGCAGGCAGGTAAGTCAGCAAGCAAGCAGGTAGGCGGACAGGATAAATCAGCAAGCAAGTAGGCAGGGAGGCAGGTAAGCACCAGGCAAGGTAAGCGGGCAGGTGGGCACTTTAATTCACCTTACTGTAAATTATTTCAAATGGATTTTCACAAAGACTCAGGAGTTTTAGCCTGAGCATCTAGTTTATTTATTGGCCGAGGTCAGTATGTTATTTTTATTTCTCAAACTGAGCGGGGAGAAGGAAGCTGCATTTAATTGGCCTTTCCATAATCTTCTTTTAGCCTTTAGCAATGTGTATTTTTCAGTCCAATAGAAAAAGGGATAGTAGAACAAGGTTACGTGAACGGAGAGGAGGGGGGGGAAGGACGTTAATTACTCAGACAGGTACGGCATTCAGGTAATAAAAGAGAGGCTGAAAGAAGCAGTGCATATTTCGGCCAACACTTAACGTATTAGGAACTCTTACAGAACTTTTAGCGAGACATAAATCAAGCAGGCTTTTCCTCGTGTTTGAAGTATGTGCAAGCCTCTTTCTCACGAACACGAAAGAAAAGAAAACATCTCTCTGGTATTTAAAAGGTCCACACACAATACATAAATTATGAAGAGCTTTAACATCACTGGCTCGCACACACACACGGTTGGTATTCCCTCGGCAGCTTGTGTTTGCCAAACCGCACCAGGCCTCTCAAAGTAACTCACTGACGCTGTCCTTTACACTGAGTATTTCCCATTGGGTTCATAATTCCCGAGTCTGCTTCGCTACACGCACCCCACAGTGTTTAATTACCAGCAGGGAAGGCGAGAACATGAGGGCCGAAGGGCGTCGCTTCATGCCAAAGACCTCCCGTCACCGCCCCTTCCTTTCCCCCGCCAAGCTGCCACCGACAAGCCCAGTTGCTCCCCACTTGCAGTTTATGAGTCTCCCCCCTCCCATTGCCTCCCCTCCCCTGCAACTGAACCTGAACCACCCCGTACACCTGAGCATTGATTGAAGCACACATTAACTTTTCCTCCTTTTCCAGTGTTCGTCGTAACACTAAGTCCTGGGTCCTTTGTTTTCCTGCCTGACTGATTGAGCCGTCTAGTGTTTCTTTTCTCTTTTTTCTTTTACTAACGCCATGCACTTTACTACACGTACACCACTCACTTGCTCCCACACATACTCTGTTGCCGTTGCTACCACTCACGTTCTTTGTCTCTCAGTTCTTTTGTACTCAGTGATGGACAGCCGCGTGAGAATTCTACCACTGTGATTCTAGGCATGTTTCCTAGCTCGACAAAAGAGTTACGATTAAAGAAAGCACTTGATGAACTGAACTGCTCTAACCTACTACTCAGTGTGTCAAAATTGATGCTTTCTTTCTCACAGTTTTTTATACCCAGTTTATAATAGACAACCGTGATAATTTTCCAGTGCAATCCTTGGTTATACTTCCTGTCTCTATAAAAGATTAAAGATTGGAGCAGAGGAGGAACTGAACATCCTCGGCTTACTTTGACTCCATGAAGGTGTTTTTTCACAGTTTTAATACGGTTCGTGATGTACACCCTTTAGAATCCTTCCAGTGTGTTCCTTGGCTATGTTTCCTATTTCGTCAGGCACATAAGGTGAATTGAATTACTCTGACCTACTTAGTCTCCATTTAGGTTCTCTTATTCTTGTCTCTTTCTACTTCTATTTATTTTTCCACTTCTTACTTCCTTCTCATTTATTCATTCTTGTTGCATCTTTTTTTCTCGATTACAACATTCACTTTTTGCAGTCAAGTTGCGATGGACAGCCATGAGAATCTTCCTGGTGTAATTCTCGGTTATGCTTCCTATACTTGGACAAAAGAGTAAGGATTGGAGCAGAGAGGATGAACTGAACTGCTCTGCCCTACTTAGCGAGTCTCCCGGAGTTATGATGGCAGTGTGCGGGGCAGCCTGCAATGCTCTGAGAAATGGCTGGCTCATTATTATACCCTGCTGCTCCTCTCTGCTTGACTACCGAGTTTGTATAGCTGTTATATTCCATGGCTGGCGAATTTCCTTCATTTTTCATATTTTCATTAGTTTTGTATTATTTTTGGCCATTCAGATAGTCTGTAGTGTTAGGTGTGTATATGATAAACTCCGGGAATCTTTGCCTGTTTCATTTTATTCTAATAATTTGTTAAAGCTCGAATTGTTTTGAAAGAGGAAAATCATAATATCTCCGGAATTAAACTAACCAATTCATCTTAATACTTTAACTAATAACTTTTTAGAAGCGGCATGTAAATTGCATACTTTTAAACCTCAATTTCTTATACTTTGAGCAGTTTTCTTGACACCTACATTAATAGCGACAAGTTACATGTTTATTTTCTTCCATACTGACTAATTTCTTCAATACACAGTACACAAAACAACCCAATGCTTACCGTTCCCGTGGGGCGTTGAGGCAGGAAGCTCTCAGCAGCCTGAATTAATAGTGGTACCGCTTTATTAATGACAAATGGTAATTGCTGTTTAACCAACCATTAGATACCTCTGCTCTTGATAAGTCTCTGCATAAACCATCGCTATCGCCTGTGCCTGGGTGGCCATGGGAGTCCTATGCCTACCTGTGTGTTCTCGTATCATATTTCACCGTTTGTCCCCTTGTGTGTGTTCTAAAGCTATTTAGGTACTGTTTAACTCATTGCTGTCTGTCTACCCTCATGTATGTTTTCTTGACTTATTTAATTTTACGGTAATGTTTGACTTCACTGTTATCAAGCTGTCCTTTCCTGTGTGTTCTACAGCTATTTAGGTACTGTCTGACTTTACTGATGCCTGTCTGTCCTCTTATGTGACTATTTATGTGGCCATTTATGTAGATACTGCCTCTAGTACATTGCTACCTATCTGTTCTCATGTTTGTGTTCTATAGGTACTTAGGCGATGACATTACTTCATTCCCACCTATAGTCAATTTTATCTAAGAAGAAAAAAAAACTCCCTCAACTTCACCCATAGTAAGTAGCACAGGACACCAAGTCACAATATCTCTAGGAAAAAAAAAGCGACACACAACGAGCACACCAACAGAAAATATAGAAGAGGTACTCACAATTATACAGGTTCTCCTCCAGGGGGATGAGCAGCGGGATCACCACGTTCATAGCCATCCTGACGAAGAACGCAAGCTTACACTTCACCATATAATCACCACACTTAGTCCTCTCTCAGCCCCGCGAGACGCCACTTCATAAGCTTTTGTCTCCTGTCCGAGCCTTGAGTCTCACTGCATCTTAAGCATCAGCAGCACAAAAATTACCAGCCTCAGTGTTCTTCAGGCAAGGGTAACAGTTCTAGTGACTCCATGCAGGTCGCCGCCCCTCACCTGTCGAGTCAGAGAAACATCTGGTTAATTAGCAGTTGCGGAAGGTAAGGGAAGTTAAAATTGAATGTGATTATGGGGAGAGAGAGAGAGAGAGAGAGAGAGAGAGAGAGAGAGAGAGAGAGAGAGAGAGAGAGAGAGAGAGAGAGAGAGAGAGAGAGAGAGAGAGAGAGAGAGAGAGAGAGAGAGAGAGAGAGAGAGAGAGAGAGAGAGAGAACAGACGCAGAAACAGAACACAATATACTGAAACATAAGTGCAAAGAAACTGACGCAAAAACACAAAAAAAACTGAAACAAAAAGAAAAAAACAAAAACGAAGCCAGAGAGAGAGAAACCCACACAGACACAGCATTTTGCACAGTAGTAGTAGTATTCCCTCTCATGGGGCACGATTAAAGAGTGAGAGAAGGACAGAGAGACGCGGGGCCGGCAGTGAGCGTGTGGCCGTGGCGAGGGGAATCACTCATCGAGCACATGCATAACACATGAGCTCAGTGCGGCGGTGAAGATTAATCGAGGCGGCAGTGCGAGTGTAGAAAGGGGAGCTCAGGAGATGAAGCAAAGGAAGGATTTGCAGTTGCTACGAAAATCAATCAGAATAAATCGAGGCGTGGGATATAATGAGCGTCTGTCCTTGTGTGTGTGTGTGTGTGTGTGTGTGTGTGTGTGTGTGTGTGTGTGTGTGTGTGTGTGTGTGTGTGTGTGTGAGTGGTGAGGTTTCTCTGAGATACAAGGAAGAACGTGAAGGAAAGGTTATGGTAGGATAATATTAAGCAAGGAAGGATGTGTAGTTAGTACGAAAATCAGTCAAAATACATCGAGGCGTGAGATATAATGTGTGTGTGTGTGTGTGTGTGTGTGTGTGTGTGTGTGTGTGTGTGTGTGTGTGTGTGTGTGTGTGTGTGTGTTAGGTTCCTCTAAGACAAGCAAGGATATGAAGGGAAAGATAATGGAAGCAAGAAAATTAATACACTGGGCCTGGAATACAATGAACATCTGTCTGTCTGTCTGTGTGTGTGAGTGTATGTGGTGATATTCCTCCAAGATGTAATTACGAAGTGGAAAGGAAAGAGATGCAATAGTAAAGATCATGCAAGACAGAACGGTGATGTTATAATGTTATCCTCTTCTATCTGAACACTATTTTTGCTAACAAAGAGAGGGTAAACTCCAAACACCGCATGATCTTAAACTCGTTAAAGTAAATAACTACATAAGAGAATATAACATAAGATAGTAAAATGTAAAGGTTTTTCGTATCTCTTAACGGTGTTTCAATTAGAACCAAAAGAGGAAAAGTTAAAATTCACGATTATCTTAAGTTTTGTGGTAAAAAAAAAATAATGGTTATAAACGTTCCCTTCTCTTCCCTTCCCCTCATTTGAAAACATACAAGTAAAAGTCGAGTTCGTTGTTTCTCTTAAAGGGAGTGATGTGTTTCTCGTCTTGCCAACGTGAGAAAATTCCTCTATAAACAATACGGGTATGCATGCATCGAGAGAAACACTCATAGATGTATCCCATTATCTATCCAACTCAATCAAGTCATCCATTCATTCAACCAGCCAATCAGCCAATCAGTTAAGTCTCCTAGCCAGTCAGCCAGCTATTCATCGATACACCCAACCAGTTACAAAGTGAGAATTGTTGCCTCGGTCTGTCCACTTCGCTCATCACCTCAAGCCAGCCACGCTCTCAGCACGCCTCGCTGCAGTGTAGAGAAGCAATCACCGCGCAAAAGGTAAGTGTATCGTCCGTCAAGAGAAAGAGAGAGAGAGAAAAAAAAATCAAGGTAAATAAAACAGTGGGAACAATAGGCGTTTAATTAACAAGAACAACTTGAACACAAAAAAAAGTGATAATTGAGTTCTTTTAGAGAGAGAGAGAGAGAGAGAGAGAGAGAGAGAGAGAGAGAGAGAGAGAGAGAGAGAGAGAGAGAGAGAGAGAGAGAGAGAGAGAGAGAGAGAGAGAGAGAGAGACAGGCTACACAATATCAATTTAACAACAGCAGAACATAAGACGTGTTGACAAGCCTTTCTCTAGATGGCAAAAAGTAATACACTGCGATATTTCTTGTCCACTGCCGATCCCTCCTTTCCCTGTAGACTTTCATTCCCTTCCTTCCTGTATGTCTACTCTTACTCCTTCCTTCTCCACCTCTTTATTTCCTTCCTTTATCTACTCTTCCTTAGCTATGACTCCTTCCACAACCTCTTTCTTTCTCTCTCTTCCTTTATGTTTACTCCACTCTCAGTACGTCTTTATTCCCTTCTTTTCTTTACTTCTCCTTATCCATACCTCCCTGCACAGCCTTCTTTCCTTCCCTTCCTACATCTTACCTGTGTATCTTCATTCTCTCTCTTCCTCTTTTTCTCCATGAGCATCTACCCTCCCTTCTCTCTTCTCCTACCTGTACATCTCTTATTCCCTTCTTGTTTACCCCCCCTATCTCTCTTCCTTCCAATCCATACCACACATCCCTCCTCTCCATCTTAGCCCAGCCTCGAATCTTGCCTCTCCTCTGTGCACCTCGCCTCTCTTCTCACTCAAGGTTCGAGACGCACGTTCAGGGAGAGGGACAAACACTCTTCAGCTGGGTACCGATGTCACACACGCTCCTCGCACTAAAGGTGAGTCTTCTAATAAAAGGGATTTCTTGTGTGCGTGGGTGACAGAAAGAGACGGAAAGAAAGGAGGGTGGTTGGGGTGGGTGATGAGTTAGAGGGAGGTGTGGGGGAAGGGAAAGGATGAGAGGGAAGAAGAAAAGGGAGGGTAGGGCAGGGATGGGAGAGAGGAGGGAGGGAGGGAGGGAGGAGAGGAGAGGAGAGAGAGAGAGAGAGAGAGAGAGAGAGAGAGAGAGAGAGAGAGAGAGAGAGAGAGAGAGAGAGAGAGAGAGAGAGAGAGAGACCAGAACACAAAATAAGGAGATAGGGAAAAGAAAGGAAACACATAATTAAAGAGACAGACACATAGACAGACAAGCAATTAATAAAACAAATGACAGCAACGGACTAACAAAAATAAAAAAATATCAGACAAATGAGACAGTAAAAAATTCACATACGTGCATTTAAGCAATACAAATTACTCGCAAACTCTAACACATTGAAGGATCTCTGGTTCAACACACAGGAACACATGAGCGGCGCGTGTAGCAGTCAGCGAGTCCCTGCACCGGACAGGCCAGGACGGGAATGATGTGAGCAAATTTGTCCAGTTATCACACGGCGCTATGCAGAAGGGAGAGAGAGTTTGCTACCCCAAGTTACAACCTTGTCGGGGGAAGGAGCTAAGCATGGTTCCGTCATCACACACCACTCTCAGACATTTGATTTCGCTCTATACAGTCATTTCTAGTATTACACAGTGCAAAAATTGACCCAGTATTCATTTTTTTCTATTCTTCAAGTAAGTGATTTTAATGAATTTCTATAATGCTTTTAATGGTCCATCTTGCCATATATCAGGTTCTCAACACTTTCTCTTAGTTAATAATGTAGCAACGTTATCAATCTGTCACTAAAGCACAAAAATAAAAACACTTTAAAAATCGGCATAGCTTCGAGTAGAGCCATTGAAATGTAGTGCAGGCGCAGCGAAAAAGTGTTTCCGAATATGATCCTTGAATTCTGGAGCAAACACTCACGACACTTGGAAGAGGTACGCCCTCACTGCGTGTCTCGCCTCTTGTCAGCAGGGAGGAGGGCTTTCCGGTGTCTTGCCGATAAGTATAAGGAACGAAGGCAACAGTAACGAGAAATAAGGAGAGGGAGGGCAGTATTCGTGCATTCTTTCCTCTCCCTTTTCTTAACCACTTGCCTCATGCCTTACAGTTTTGCGTTTCATGGGGTGACAGTGTAGGTTTTAGGACGTTGCAGGAGAGAGTAATGAGAATGAAGGAGAAAAGAGTCAGTGACCTTGCTTTCTCTTCTTCCTTCTCCTTAGCTTCTTCAGTACCATGATACGTTTCCATATTCATTCTGCTTACTATTTATTGGTTTTATACAGCTTCAGAAACTTATGTGGGGATTAAAATAGTGAAGACTCTGGTTATTAGTCCTCTCACTTCAATAGTCCCTTTCTACTGTCAATAAAATCGTCTTATCACATCCAAAACTCAAGGTAAAAATGAGTCCCAGTACTGAAGGGGTTGATGATGCGTCTTATGCCTTACACTTTTACATAGGGTTGTGGCATGCGCTTTATCGGAGATTGATGATGATGAAGGATAAAATGGTTAGTGTTCTTGTATTCTCTTCTTCCATCTCCTTCACTTAACGTCTCATCTACATGTCTACACCTCAGCGTTTCTTTCCATGAGGTGTGTTGGGTGTTAATTTTAACCCCTTCACTACCATGAGACGTCTTTACATTTATTCTGATTACTATTAGGCGATTTTATACAGCTTTGAAAACTCATATGGGATTAAAATAGTGAAGACTTTGAACCATTAATCGTCTGACCTTCATAAATCTTTCCAAATGTAAAGAAAATAGTCTAATCGCACCCAAAACTCATGGTAAAAAATGCGTGTTAGTACTGAAGAGGTTAAGAAGTAGTGGGAAGGATAACGAAGATGGAGAGAAGAGTTAGTGTTCCTGGATTTTCCTAATTTTCTCTTCACAATTCTTATCATTTTACACTGGAATCTCTTGTACATTTTTGGGAAATCGTAAGGGAAGGATGATGAGAATGGAGGGAAAAGTAAGCAAATATCTCTTCCATTTTCTTTCATTTTTCCTTCACCTTCCTCTTCTTCTGGTTCTAGTTAAAAGATAATGACGACATATCAAACCAATTATATACTTTTACGAGGTCTTAAAAAGTGAAGCTGAAAAAATGTATCCAATCGAGAAGCTTCGTCCGTTTTCTTCCTTCCTCGTAAAGACTAATGACAACCAAGATCAAACAAATTATTCACTTTAATATGTCCCCCCCACTCACAAAAAAATAAACTCAACAGAAATGTATTAAATTACGAAGCTTCACATCAATTTGCAGCAGCGCGTCAAAGCAGGAGAGTCACTGGTGTTGTGTTGTGTCCCGCCGTGTCGTTAGATTGGCGACATAAGCTTAGTCGTTAGAAATAATGACCGCCATTTGATTTCGTTCGTGCCGCTTTTTACCTCACACTGATTTTCTGAACGTAAAGGAAATTGTTAAAAATGAAGAGAATGCGAGCACTTGTGACGAAAATATCAATGTTTTTCTTTTTGCTTTCGTCTTAACGAGGCACACAAACCGTGATTCATTCTAGTTTTCTGGTAAGAGAGTAAAATTTTTCAAAATAGATGTTCTTCATTTTTTGCCTTATGCATCCCTCTCCTGCTCCTCCTCCACCTCTTCTTCTTTATATTCTTATTTTCTTTAAGTTATTGTTGTTATTCTTTTTTTTTGTTCCTGGTATTGTTCTTCTTGTACCTGCTGCTATTAACATTATTCATGTTGTTATTGCTGTTGTTGTTCCTGTTGTTGTTCTTGTTGTCGTTGTTCTTGTTACCGTTGTTGTTATCGTCGTCGTCGTCGTCGTCGTCGTCGTTGTTGTTGTTGTTTGTTGTTGTTCCTGTTGTTGTTCTTGTTGTCGTTGTTGTTGTTGTCGTCGTCGTCGTCGTTGTTGTTGTTGTTGTTGTTGTTGTTGTTGTTGTTGTTGTTGTTGTTGTTGTTGTTGTTGTTGTTGCTGCTGCTGCTGCTGCTGCTGCTGCTGCTGCTGCTGCTGCTGCTGCTGTTGTCCTCCTCCTCTTCCTCCTCTACCCTTCTCCTCAAACACCCACACACTACCTTGCTATCGCTCTCACAACACGAACACCAACTCAGGACAACCACTGTTCCACCGCTCCAGCAATCTGCACTTAATCCATCTCCACTGCTGCCTTTCTGCGGGGTGGCTCCTGCACGTTCCGGGACGCCTTACCCTTCTCTTATGCACCCTACCTGTAGATTACATTGGAGTAGCTTCCATGTGTTGTGTTAAATATATATGTTACTGGTAGGTAGTCTGGTCTGGTGTCTTCTCTGGCTCCTCTTCGTTGGTTTCTCTCTACAGCTTGGTCATTGTATCGTTGTAATTCATCTTTCACTCACATCTCTCTTTGATTAGTAATTAGATATGTTTTCTCTACATTACATTTCCAGTGTTCACTTTACTCCCCACAAAAAAAACTAATAAAGACAAAAAGAACCCTTAAATACACTTTCTCTCCTCAATTAAACATACACGTAACTTATACCAACAGATCGAGCGTCACATTTCCTATACATTTTTTTTTTTTTCGAATCAAGTACCAAATCTTACATCCGTTCTTTATTTCTTATTCCTTCTTTCTTTTCCAATCTCGCTACCTGCTCGCCCGTCTCGCCCGCCGCCTGCCTGCGTCTCATTTCTCGAATCGCAACTCCTCGTGTCATCTTCCGAGTCTTTATTGGCACGGCTCAGGTACTCGTGTGATGGTTCCAGGTGATGGCAGCAGCTCCAGTGTTGGTTCAGGAGCTGGAGAGGTTAGGTTTGGTTTTTCCTTTTTACGTTCTGGCATGGCTTTGTCTTGTTTTCTCTTTTACGTTCATGGTTTTGTTTGGTTTCCTGTTTACGTTCACGCAAGGTTGTATTTTGTTTCTCTTTTACGTTCATGGTTGTATTTTGTGTCTGACGTTCAGGCATGGTTGAGTTTTGTCTGTCTCTCATTTTACGATCAGGTAAGGTTGTGTTTTGTTTCTCATTTACGTTCAGAAAAGTTTTTTTTTTGTCTCTTTTACGTTCAAGGTTGTGTTCTGTCTCTCTTTTACGTTCAGGCATGGTTTTGTTTTGTTTCGCTTTTACGTTCATGGTTGAGTTTTGTCTCTTTTACGATCAAAAAAGGGTTGTGTTTTGTTTCTCCTTTGCGTTCAAGGTTGTGTTCTGTCTCTCTTTTCTGTTCAAGGAAGGTTGTGTTTCTCTTTTACGTTCCCCGCTGGCAGAGAGGACACACACAAATTTCTCAGGATCAACTGTCATGATGGAAGAAGAAATACTAAATTGAAACTAGAGTGAGAAAGGAACTGGTTCTCAAAATAGATTGGTGGATAAACAGAATACACTTAGTAACCTCGTTGTTAGTGCTGAGTTATTAGGGAGCAGAATCAAGCAAATTTAGGGATGATGACAGGTGGAAATTAGTAGGGAAGTTAAAAACGGGGACTGCCCTGCGTAGATTAAAACGGCTTTTTGCAACTCTCCTTTACATGTTCTTATATTCTTGCTATTTCTTCCCTCCTCTCCTCTCTCTCTCTCTCTCTCTCTCTCTCTCTCTCTCTCTCTCTCTCTCTCTCTCTCTCTGTCTCTCTCTCTCTCATAATCCACCCAATCAAAGAAGACAATGCACTCTGGCTTCATAAATCGAGGAGAGGGGAGGTGACAGCGTTAATAAGTGTCTGGAGCACAGAGAGTCCGAGGTCATGCGTGAGATGTCGTGACTAATAGTGTGTAATTCACCTCGGTGGGCTGCTGGTCACCGAGCCAGTCTTCCCATTACGGAGCGAGCTCAGACCTCATAGACCGATCTTCGGGTAGGACTGAGACCACAACACACTCCACACACCGGGAAAGCGAGGCCACAACTCCTCGAGTTACATCCCGTACCTAATTACTGATAGGTGAACAGAGGCCACACATTAATAGGCTTGCCCATTTGCCTCGCCGCTTCCCGAGACTCGAACCCGGCCCTCTCGATTGTGAGTCGAGTATGTGTGTGTGTGTGTGTGTGTGTGTGTGTGTGTGTGTGTGTGTGTGTGTGTGTGTGTGTGTGTGTGTGTGTGTGTGTGTGTGTGTGTGTGTGTGTGTGTGTGTGTTTTACGGGATAGTTGGTGCGACTGATCTGTCAAAAATATGCAGAAGTAGGTTATCAAGACGTGATTGAGTTTATATATGTTGGTTGAGTTACGTTATATTATTATTATTAGGTTAGGTTAGGAAAGGAAAAGTAAGGTAAGGTAAGGTAAGGTAAGATAAGGTAAGATAAGGTAAGATAAGGTAAGGTAAGGTAAGGTAAGGTAAGGTAAGGTAAGGTAAGGTAAGGTAAGGTAAGGTTAGTTAAGGTAAGGTAAGGTAAGGTAAGGTAAGGTAAGGTAAGGTAAGGTTAGTTAAGGTAAGGTAAGGTAAGGTAAGGTAAGGTAAGGTAAGGTAAGGTAAGGTAAGGTTAGGTTAGGTTAGGTTGAGTTAGGTTTGGATTAAGGAATGTGTTTGTAATGTCAGTCGTGTCATTGATTCCTGTTTATGCTGTTCTTTCTCTGTTCCTTCTCTTCCTTCTCCTAGTTATCATTCTCTTTCTTTTCCTCTTCCTAGCTATATTCTTCTCTTCCTCTTTCTCCTTTTAGTTACCCTTCTTCTTCTTTTCCTCCTCTCACTTGTATTCTTTTGTACTAATCTGAAAATATTCCTTGCTTAACCTATTTTCTTTGAAGGAGAAAATGGGAAATTAGCTTTTTTTTCTCTCACTTTTATGACCTCGGCTGGCTTCCTTCATGCATATAATAACTCGTCCCTCTCCTCTTCCTCCTCCTCCTCCTACTACTACCACCAACACTCCTGCTCCTTCAGCCGTAACTGCGGAAAGCTTTTAGATGGAATGTGCGTAAGAATAAACAAAAGTGACACGCGCATGTGATCAAGTACCCGAGCAAGGAAGGGAGATGAGACTTTAGAGCCAAACTTGAGACACGTCAGGGAAAGTATTGAGGAAGTGAAGCAAAATACACGTGAAGATGTGTTAGATTATAGAGTGGAAGAGAGAGAGAGAGAGAGAGAGAGGAGGGAGGAAGGGCGGTAAGAAATAATGATCAACTTAAGACAAAACAGACACAGGAATAGATAGACAGATAGATCATCACACACACACACACACACACACACACACACACACACACACACACACACACACACATACATTGAGGGGGAAGTATTGAAGCATAAACCAATATGCACGTGAAGAGAGAGAGAGAGAGAGAGAGAGAGAGAGAGAGAGAGAGAGAGAGAGAGAGAGAGAGAGAGAGAGAGAGAGAGAGAGAGAGAGAGAGAGAGAGAGAGAGAGAGAGAGAGAGAGAGAGAGAGAGAGAGAGAGAGAGAGAGAGAGAGAGAGAGAGAGAGAGAGAGAGAGAGATTGATAGATAGACAGACAGACAGACAGACAGACAGACAGACAGACAGACAGACAGACACGGTAGGAAATAATGCAAAACTTAAAACAAACACTATCACACATACAGACAGACACAAATTAATCAGGCAAGGGGGAAAACTGTCCACTCCTTCCTTTGCTCTTCCAGTTCGTCACCTCATCGCATCTCGGTATCTGCAGCGTGACAGGGGAGTGGTGTGTATCTCACCTCTCACACTCGCCTCATAAACTTGACTTACTCCCTCTCTCGCTAATACATCAAGCCATTCTACCTTGGTACTCTGAAACTCTTCAATCGCTCCCCCTGACTCACCACGACTATTCTTCAAAGTCTATGTACAGATATGATTAGCCAAGATTTCGAAGTTTCGTCTATTGATAGTGTAGAAATCTTGTTCATCCGTCACTAAAACAGCATAAACGACGTCAAAATACCAACGTGACTTTAACCACTTCAATACAGGAACACATTTTTTACCTTGAGATTTGTGTACGATTAGACCATTTTATTGACATTAGGAAAGGTCCATGGAGGTCAGAAGATTAATGGCTACAGTGTTCACTATTCTAATCCCGCAAATGAGTTTCTGAAGGTGTATAAAATCACCAAATAGTAAGCAGAATGAATATGGAAACACGTCATGGAATTCAAGGGGTTAACTAGAGTCCTTTGAAAATAAGTACGGTCCTTATAGAGAAGTCGTGGTATATTCCCTATAGACTGGTGCTGTGTTTCAAGTCTGCCCTCTCCTAACTCCTCTGATCGCCTTGGAATGCGCGAATTGATGGGTATTGTAAGATTGGCAAGAGTTTACAGAACTCAGATTGAGTGAGAGTGCCAAATTTGATGGGAAATGTTGTGTTATGTTAGGAGTTCTGGTAGTGATTATAGATTCAAAGACAGACAGACAGACAGACAGACAGACAGACAGACAGACAGACAGACACACACACACACACACACACACACACACACACACACACACGAGAGAGAGAGAGAGAGAGAGAGAGAGAGAGAGAGAGAGAGAGAGAGAGAGAGAGAGAGAGAGAGAGAGAAGAGAGAGAGAGAGAGAGAGAGAGAGAGAGAGAGAGAGAGAGAGAGAGAGAGAGAGAGAGAGAGAGAGAGAGAGAGAGAGAGAGAGAGAGAGAGAGAGAGAGAGGCATCAGTGCCACAGGGTTCAATTCTTGGCCCACTCCTGTGGAATATCTACGTGGATGATCTTCTCCAGCTACTGCCAGGAGTCATGGCCTATGCTGATGACTGCACCCTCTCCTATACCTATCCACGCCAGGACAGTGGGCGGGCTGCTGAGGCCATCAATCAGCAGCTACGAGTGATAAAGGAGTGGGGTGCTCGCTGGCAAGTGACATTCGCGCCGGAGAAGACACAGGCAATGGTTGTCTCTCGGTCCCCAGCCGCCATGGCAGCAATGGCAGGAAAGTTGTCTTTGGCGCTGCTGCTCTCCCACTCCAAGATGACGTCAAGATACTTGGAGTGGAGGTGGATCGAGGGCTGAGGTTTGACAGCCATGTCAAAACCATTGCCAAGAAAGCCTCTCACAGGATCTCCGCTCTCAGAAGGATCGCCAGTTTCCTCGACAGGAAGGGAGACTGCTGCTGTACAAGGCACAGGTGCGGCCCCACCTTGAGTACGCAGCTCTCTCCTGGATGTCCTGTGCCGCCACACACAGAAGGAGACTGGACAGCATCCAACGCCGCGCCATACGGCTAGTAGATGCTGCACTACCACCTCACCCAGAGCCTGAGCGTCCTCTTGATTCACTGGAACACCGCAGAGACGTGGCGGCGATCGTAGTGTTCCATAAGGCACAGGTGCAAAGAGTGCCACATCTGGCAGGGCTGCGTCATCCTCTAAGAGTCACCGCACGGAGCACGAGAACGGTGCTCAATGGTGGTGACGCCGTAGAGGTGCCGCGATCCCACGGGTGTCAGCATCAACGCACCTTCGCAGGACGCGTCTCCAGGATGTGGAACTTGTTCACGGCCGCGGTGCCTCACGTCCAGGAGATGAACACTCACAGTGTCAAACTGATGGCACATAAGTGGAGACAGACACTGCCAACTCCTCTGACACTCTTTGTGACGTGACACTCAGTGTAGTGCAGTGCGTGAATAGTGCTAGTGAAGTGAAACGAATAGTGCTCCATTTACATGCTGACCATCTTGTATATTATCTATTTTTAAGTCTTGTAAATATTGTAGAGAAATAGATTGTAGTACCCTTAGAATAGGTAGCACACGACAGTGCGCCTTTGGGTACATGTTCTTTGTATAAAGTTATGTTTAAAAAAAAGAGAGAGAGAGAGAGAGAGAGAGAGAGAGAGAGAGAGAGAGAGAGAGAGAGAGAGAGAGAGAGAGAGAGAGAGAAACCTTGAAATTAATTACCCACAAATCAGGCAAACAAAGAGAACAATCCCTCTCCAGCAAAAAAAAAAAAAAAAATAAAAAAATAAATAAATAAATAAAAAAAAATATTCACCGTAAAAAGAAAAAAATAGAAAAAAAAGAAAGAAAAACCTTGAACTGAATATCTGACAAAATAAACAAAACACACACAAAAAAATGTATACATATATGAATAATGCATTTTTTACACCCTGCACTTGCCATAAAGAATAATTTACACTAAAAAAAAAAAAAACTGTAGCTTGCAATTCAAAAAAGCATATGACAGTTTACAGGGATAGAGGGGAAGAGGATAGGGAAGTGTAGATGGGAGGGAGGGAGGAAGGAGGGAGGAGGAAAGAGGAAGAGGGAAGAATGAGGATACAGTGAAAAAGTAGGAAAAAAGAGGATGCAGAGAGGGAGGGAAGAGGAAAGCGTGAATATGCAGGAAAGATGAAAAGAGAATAAGGAAGAGAAAGAGGAGCCAAACAGGGAGCAAAGAGAGGAGGAAACAGGAGAGAGAAAACGCAGAGAGGGATGGACGAAGATGGAAACAAGAGAGTAAAGATGATAGAAAGAAAATGAAAGAAAGAGAGGAAGCAAAGGAGAGAAAGAGAAGAGAAGGGAAAGGAAAAATCAGGAAGGAGAGGAGGAAAGACAGAAAATGTAGAAAACGAAAGAAGAAAACGGAAAAAAATAGAGGAGGGAGGATGGACGGACAGAGAGAGAGAGAGAGAGAGAGAGAGAGAGAGAGAGAGAGAGAGAGAGAGAGAGAGAGATGAGTCGACGATAGCAGGATAAAAACAAAAACATATACCCATTAACTATCACTGCGACTACTACTGTTACCGTCGCTGTGATTAGCTGACGATCCACGCGGCAAACACAATGGCCGCATCAAATCTAATAGCGCTTTATGGGTCGGACAGGAGGAAAAGGAGCAAAATAACTGGATGGGACAAGAATAATCACATGAGAGGAAACCTTATGGGAGGGAACTGTATGTATGTATGTATGTATGTATGAATGTATGTCTGTATGTAGTAGCTGTACTGGAGGGAAGAATATGACTTAGGGAAGAGAAAAATAAGGTGAAATGTGACTGTACGTGAAGCCAAAAGACAGAGAGGTAATGATGAGAAGAGAGAAGAGAATCAGCAGGTCTTTCTTATCCTCTCTCTCTCTATCTCTCTCTCTCTCTCTCTCTCTCTCTCTCTCTCTCTCTCTCTCTCTCTCTCTCTCCCATTTGTTGTTTTGACGGGAAAAGAGAAAACCAGAAAACTGACGGAAGTAACAAGAGTTGCCATGAAAATTATTTACTGTGTTTGGCCGTGTGTGTGTGTGTGTGTGTGTGTGTGTGTGTGTGTGTGTGTGTGTGTGTGTGTGTGCGTCGACTTTCTGAAATCCTGGTAAATCTTTTCTGTATTACTTTTACCATTTCTCTTCTTTTCAAGATGTACAACACTTCCATTACGGATAACTGTTCTAGTCGCGTGATGTGAAGTTACTCATTCATGTCCAATCAATTGCCAGCTAATGGGCTGCTAACTAATTCGCTAATTTTGACATCTTCACTATTGATAAGCTTACCTGCCAAGCAAAGTTATACTAATTCATGTCCACTGAAGACACATTTAAGTATAAAAAACAAATTAATGGCCAGATAATTAATTTGCTCAATCTGGAATCTTCATCAGGGATAATGGGAGATGCCTTTCAAACCACACCACAATACACACCATCTCTCGGGTCCTTTCTTGGCCCGGCCGCCTCGCCTCACATATGCAGTACACATACAATCACGCACATTAGTCCAGTCCAGAGACCAGCAGCGCTCCCCTCTATTCCAGACAGACTCGCCAGCGTTCGTGTTTCACAAAAGTCAGCCACATTCGCTTTCCAATACTGATATTTTCGATAAAAATCCTCGCAGGTAATGGAAGGAAAAATTAAAAGTTGTCGGGCGGGAAGTCCCCAGCGGGCAGGGAGGGAGAGAGAGAGTGCAGCAGGCGGGGTGCGCGGCGGGACTCATTGGAAGGTTCTGTGGGAGGCTCTGCTTCAGTTATACAACAGCAGCGCGAGGAAAATTGTTGCGGAGACGCAGACGTCCCCGGGAGACGATGGGTGGAACTGCAGCCTTATACAGAGTCTCCCGTTGCGCGATTCATATATTATAAATAATCAAAAATTTTCAGCCATCTGTATTTCCTTCTCTTACTTTTTAATATTGATTTAATCTGGACACACTTGGAATTTATTCTTATGATTGTGGATGTAGTGACAGAAGACATATTTATAATGAGTGTGGCTAAGGAAGGATCACTCCATTCTACTTCTTATGTCCTCTTTTTCTAAACAAGACTCTTTTTTTTCCCCTCCCAGTGCCAGTAGTTTATACAGGAAGATAAAACTTTGTGCTGTACACAACCGAGGGTGGCTTCTGTCAGTGTTGCATTGACTATTCACAATTACAAGGAACACACATACACAGCCCACGTCAGCACGTGCCATATCAACATGTTACCTCTACCTCCTCAACACAAAGGGAGAACAGAAAGGTTTAAAGTGACACAGTAAAGGCGAAGGCTCCTCCCCACCTATCATCGGTCAGTTTCATACTTCGTCAGCCGCCCCAGACAGGATGGATGAGATAGCCTGGGTGAATGTCAGCTGTCTTGCGTCAGAAAGTCTAATACTGAAGCAGGGAGGGAAGGATTAAGGAGCTTTGCATTAAACAGTTTACCGCGCCGGGAAAGCTAAATACTATTACCCCTTTGTCTCTGCCACACACACACACACACACACACACACACACACACACACACACACACACACACACACACACATTATACAGGTCAGTTTCACAATCAACACAACACGGCGCCACATTTTTTTTTTTTTTCAGCAACAAATCTAAAGGTTATCTGATACAGCCTTCCTTGTTCGTCTCCCTTCCCTACAGTCCAAACAAAGCATGCTGATAATACCCTTACTTGCGGTTGAGTTACTGGGAGTGCGAGAGTGACAGTAACTTGACCGTGTAAGGTATTGAAGCATTCCCAGTCTTTCTACGTGTTGGTGGGGCGCTTCTGAACTGCCAAAGTAAAGAATGATGGGTGATTTGTGAAAGCACGGAAGTGACAGATTAGACTGGAGAATGCATAGACAATAGATTCGTTTAAGATAGACATAGATATACAGATGAAAATATAAGATCTCAGGTGGCCTTCTGCAGTATACTTATGTTTTTATGTGCATGTAAAGAATGATAGGGATAAGCAGAATAAAGAAACAAAGAGAAATAACAGAAGAAAATTTAAGTATGATGGACACGTTGATTTGAAAAAAAAAAAAAAAAAAAGATTTCGTGCAAATGAAAAAGACGAAATGCATGCCAAAGTTTAGGATATATTACAACTTAAAAATAAAAATGAGTAAATGAAGGTAATAAAAAAAGATATGAAAAGTAAGATACATAAAAATACGTGCTAAAAATGGTGAATATTGAGGAAAATTACGTTTGAATTAATAGGTGAAATAGAGAGAGAGAGAGAGAGAGAGAGAGAGAGAGAGAGAGAGAGAGAGAGAGAGAGAGAGAGAGAGAGAGAGAGTAAATGAGTGAATGAGCGAGTGAATGAGTGAATAAACAAGTAAAAAAGCACCTCACACATTCACACCCCAGGAAGGAAAGTCACACGATTCGATATAAAAGCATTCCAGACTTTCCCTCTTACAATTCACTCTTAACTAATGAAACTGACGCCAAGGTTCACAAGTTAGGCATCTACTTAGCACGCCGGTAACTTCTGGAGGCGAAGGTTCATGCATGCTCTTTTTAAATGCTACAAACTCCAGCTCATCGCGTGCAAGCTGAGCAGTGCAGCAGCCTCGCCTCTTCAGCAGGAGTCTGGGAGTTTGGTGTGGTTTACTTTGCAAGACGGGGAACTTAACACACTACTGAGGAAGGAGAGAAGAAGAAAAGGTGAGAATCTAAACAAGAGGGTGTAATTTTGTATAAGCCTCTTGGTAAAGGAGAAACTACAAAGAACGTAGAAGAAACTAATCTAACATAACGTAACATAACATTGCAGGTCTGAGGAAGAAGAAAAGAAAAGGTGGATATTTGAACAAAAGGGAGTAATTTTGTATAAGCCTCTTGGTAAAGGACAAACTACAAGGAACGTAAAATAAACTAATCTAACATAACGTGACATAATCCTGGTCTGAGTGAGGAAAGGAGAGAAGGTGGGAGGAAAGGAGAGAAGGTGGGAATCTAATCAAGAAGGTGCATTTTTTTTTTCCTGATGAGAGGAACACAAAGGAACGTAAAGGAAACTAACCTAAACTAACGTAACATAACATTGCAGGTCTGAGGAAGGAGAGGAGGAGAGAAGGTGGAAATCTAAACAAGAGGATGTATTTTTTTTCTAAGCCTTATGATAAGAGAGGACCACAAAAAGAAACGTAAAGAAAACTAACTTAAATTAACGTAACACAACATTCCAGGTCTGAGAACGGAAAGAACGAAAGTGGAAATGTACATAAAACGGTGTATTTCTTCTAAGTTTCGTAGTAAAGAAGAAAAATAAAGCAACTTAAAGATAACTAATCTAACTTAAACTTAACCTGACAACGTAACATTGCAGATTTGAGGAGCGAGAAAGGAAGAGTACATGTATAAGGAGTCACCACTGCTCTGCCAATCTCCCAGCGCTTTCCAATCATAGTGAGTGGCGCTACGCAATGATACGCTGATAAAAAGACATGCAAATGAAGACCACTCAGATTTATATACTTAATTACTTTTGGCTGCAGTGGAGATTACTGTGAGGGCCGTGTGATGTATTGATACGGTGAATGAAAAGACTTACAAATGAAGACCGCTTAAATCTATACACACATCTCATTCTTTACACGATTCAGCCTTACAACTCTTCTACTTTTAGCTGTAGTGAAAGCTATTGTAGTATTGAAGACTAGTGATAAAATAAACTAAGAATTCTGACTCACCAATAGAAAAACACCCATGAGAACCTAACTATGCATTCCTGTGACCCTTGAAATGAGAATATAAAAGAATGTTTAAGAATACGTAGTGTGAAATGAAAGTTATTGTGGGTTTTCAAGATTCTAGTGATAGTCAATGGACTCGTAAAGATACCCACGAGAGCCGGACTGTGCATCCATGTGACCTTTGAAAATAAGAGTATGAGAGAAAAGAATGTTGAAGAATACAGGGTGTGAAATTTAAGTTATTGTGGGTTTTCCAGATTCTGGTGACAAATAAACAATGAACTCCGTGTTAGCAATAGTAAAAATATCAACGAAAGCCTGACCGCGCATTCCTGTGGCCTTTGAAATGAGAGCATGAGGGTTTAGAATGCTTAGAACTACGGACTATGAACACAATCTTGCAAAGCCGTATATTGAGGATCGTGTTTATTTTAACTCTCTGGGGGATTTTCCAGCCAGTGTGTGTATTTCAAGGTAAACACATGAAAGGCAAATTTCAGTGCAATTCGAGTTGACTGTAGCTCAGCGTTCGCTTAAATGTAAACCCATGATCAACATTACAGGAAAATTTCTAGGTGGAAAAATCTACGTGATATATCTGTGTTTGACGCTCTCATTACTACGCGATCAATGAAACGATTTAAACACAAACCTTAAATTTTAGTTTTGTTAAGTAAGAGCCTGGGAAACCTGCATAACCACAAAGCCAAGGGTTATTTCGAGGCACTAGGGCAATTCTATGTGTAACACTAAAAAACATATCACAGGGAAAATGCAAAAAGACGAACTGAACACAAAACATTAAATTTCAGCTTTGTTAATAGAAGACTGAGACAAAACCACGAATCATCTTTATTTTCTGAAAATAATAGTCACTGATGCACGAGAAGTTAAAACAGAGGAGCGTGATAGGCAAATTGGCAAAATAAATAGTAGTTTAAAATGTCAACTTTCTCAAATACGAGTCTGAAGAAAACAAAACGCAGGCATCTAGACACACAGACTCACGAATTATCCATCTCATCTGAACACAACAGTTACTACGATACTATGAGTTACCACAGAGGAACATGCTAAGGAGAATGCAAAGGGACCATCTAACTACACAAGTCAGGCTCTCTTCAAAGGAAGCATAATAACGAAACTGAACAGGATCGGTATCTCATCAGGAAAACCACACTTTGCCACAGGAGACGGGAGAAGAAAGTACTGGCGGTGTTAGCGGGGCAGAAATAGATCCTCCCCCCAGCAGGCGGAATGAAGAGTTCACTGATGTGGGTGTGACGCAAGGGGAGAATGCAGCGAGAGGAAAATGGTGAGGGGATTGAACCGAACTTAATCTTTCAACGCCTCTTCTAGCTCTTTTTCTCTCTCTATCTCTCTCTTCCGACTTCGCGTGTGTGTCTCACTGGGGACGTCTTGCAGCAGTGGCGACCCATTTCCCTTCAGATGTAAAGCCACAGCAGGTGTAAAACTGAGCCTTGCATCCGTCACAAGAAGGGAAATCGATGGAGGAGCAGCGCGAAATCGATGGAGGAGCAGCGCACACCAAACATGACACACGCATTCCACATCATACACACGCACACGTATCTCCGTCACACGCACACCACACCTGACACACTCACACCACACCTGACACACTCACACCACACCTGACACTCACACCACACCTGACACACTCACACCACACCTGACACACGCACACCACACCTGACACACTCACACCACACCTGACACACTCACACCACACCTGACACACTCACACCACACCTGACACACGCACACCACACCTGACACACGCACACCACACCTGACACACTCACACCATACCTGACACACTCACACCACACCTGACACACTAACACCACACCTGACACACGCACACCACACCTGACACACGCACACCACACCTGACACACTCACACCATACCTGACACACGCACACCACACCTGACACACGCACACAACCCTGTCACTAATAAACTTCAGGACTCTCCGTTCAAGAGGAAGTGATGCGAGCAGATACTATACACTGAGTTAATTAGCGTCTCCACCTGTATGAAAAAAAAATGTAATTAAAAGTTTTTCATCTAAGTTTAAGGATGATTAAATAAGAAAGAACATAAAAACATATATAAGAAAATAAGAAACTAAGAGAAGCCATCAGGTCTACACGTGTGAAACATGTCTTTTTTTTATTTCCATCTATTATACTCATCTACAGCTCCAGTATTCTTTTAAAAATCATGAAAAGCAGAATTGATTAAGAGAAAAGCATATGTCAATCGATTAAGTGTGTTTTTAGTGTCTTCGAACACCACGTCAAGGAAGCCAGAGGAAGCCAATGAGTCTACAAGTGAGAGTCGCTGTATTAAACATCCTTAATTATTTCCACCTATCAGCTCATCATCCCTATTGCTGGTGAACTCTAGAACTCTTGCCTGCTTCTGTGTTTCCCGTTGCCTATATCGTGGACTTTTGCCTGCTTTTTGTTTCCCTTGCCTATGTCTTCAACTCTTGGCTGCTTCTGTGTTTCCCCTTTCCTATGTCTTGAACTCTCTTAAAAGGAAAATTTCAAGCCACTTTTCAGAATTTTGGTAATCCTTTTACTCATATTCTTTAGAGACTGGCAGACGTTTTTTTACTCTTTCTTTTATTTATTGTCCAGTGTACCTCTTACATAAAGAAAAAAAGAAACAAACGATACATAATACTCGTAAATTCTTAATAGCACCGCCAGCCACCGTCAGCAGTCAATCAGTCGGTCGGGGAAAAAAAATTACGCTTCATTCTCACTCACAAACACAAAAATCACCTATGTAACATCCAAACAGGTCCCGTGGTCACCTTTGCAAAGCAGTACCGCGCGCCCATCCCGCTCAGGTTACTCACCTCCATATATCAAGAGTGCAGTTAATAATAAGGGATATCACGCATCGTATGTCATGAAATTTTTGGCGCCCGCATGACGGATTAATGTAATGCAACCCCTCGCTGCCAGTCGCACTATTGTAGTAGGTATAATAACAGCTCTTGTTTACGGCACGCCTGTTTTAGTCATCAATACAAATGCACCGTGCTGATCCATTGCACTTGACGATATGTGGTTATTGTGTTCATTATCTCGCATTTCAAAACGACAAATTCCATTAAGTGATTCCCGCTTCATTTAACTTTCCTCTCCTATAGATTTGTTTTGCTGTTTTTTTTTTTTTTCCTTTCCCTCTCCGGTTGAATACATTCGTCCCGTCCCTTGTGATTTATGTTGAATTAATGTTATTTCATTATTCATTTACTCAGCAGCAGTTTCCGCCCCGTCGCTTGATTTATCCTCTGCAGCGTGTGAATGTTTAGTTGCACGAACGCATTCAATAAACTGTAAAGGCTCCCGCGCTGACATGCTGCCTTTAAATATATGCACAGTATACACGTGTTAGTTTGTTAATCATGTTGCTTCGAGAATTAGCCATGCAAAAACGACACTACACAGGCAGGTATTGAGTTATACAAGGCATTTCAACAGCTTCCTCATTTACCTGCCTGGATTTCCTCCTAAGTCATAGTGCCGCTTCAAGAATTAGTTCCAGAAAACTGAGATTTTATTATGAAAAAGAACTTATAGTATATTTTTTATTTATCCAAATGAGCTCAAGTTTCTTTTTATTTAGGTGTCTGAATTTTCAGCTTTAAAAGAAGGAAAACATATTAATCAAGTCTTCTTAATAAGAGAACACCAAGTATATTCCTGACCTCTCATCTGTTAGTTGAATTAAACAAATATTAATTAAAATACTATTATACGGAAAAACAACATTAAAAGGATAAAAGATCTAAGAAGTGATCAAATTGGCAGGAAAATTCATCAAATAATATTATGGAGACAAGAATGAGTTTGGTATCCTAGAGAGCAGTGAATAAAATTACATACCTTATCAATTCTAAGAGGAAAATCTAAAATAGACAAACACGAACCTAGAAATCAGTGACTTAGTTCATTAGAGATCCCCAACCCCGAAAAAGGACAAAAGCAACCACAGACAACTCAAATAATTCAAAACTTACAAGTAAAAATAAACAAATACGAGGCTAGAATCCAGTGCCTTAGTTCATTGGAGACTCGGAGGAAAGAAAAGGACACAGGGAGAAGCAAGAGAGAATGAGAGAGAGAGCAGCGCCTTGGTTATGATGGCTATGATGACTTCCTTTTTGTTAAGTCCTGCACGGGCAAACCTGACGAGACCAGCTGAGAGGAACACCGAGATGAGAGGAAAATGTTTTAAGCATGAGCAAGAGAACAAGGGAGGGAGAGGAGCGGAGGGACGGAAAGAAAGAGGAGAGAGAAGAGAGGAGAGAGAGAGAGAGAGAGAGAGAGAGAGAGAGAGAGAGAGAGAGAGAGAGAGAGAGAGAGAGAGAGAGAGTGGAGAGAGGTGAAGGGATGAGAGGGAGAAGAGGGGAATGGAGTAAAGACAGAAAGAATGGAAGGAAGAGAAGGAAGGGGACGAGAGATAAAGAGGAAAAACGGAGGAAAGGAGAAAAAGGGTAGGCAGGTGTGACAAGGAAGCAAAGAATATTCCTCTCAGACACACACACACACACACACACACACACACACACACACACACACACACACACACACACACACACACACACACACACACACACACACACACACACACACACACACACACACACACACACACACACACACACTTAAACAAGATCTGGAAATGGAGTAAAAAATGGGAGAAGGAATTCATTGTGGACAAAAGCCATGTCATGGAAATGGGAAAAAGTGAAAGACGACCAGTGGAAATCTATAAGATGGAAGATGGAGTAGAACTAGAAAAAGTAAAAAAAGAAAAGGACTTGGGAGTGACGATGGAAGAAAACACTCAACCGGTAAGCCATATTGATAGAATTTTCAGAGACATACAATTTGCTAAGGAATATTGGATTAGCATTTCATTACATGGACAAAGAAATGATGAAGAAATTGATAAGTACTAAAATAAGACCCAGATTGGAATATGCAGGAGTTGTGTGGACAACACATAAGGAAATTGGAGAGACTACAAAAATGGCTACAAGAATGGTTCCAGAATTTAAAGGGATGACATATGAGGAGAGACTAAAAGCTATGGATCTACCAACCCTGGAACAGAGAAGAGAGAGAGGGGATCTGATACAAGTTTATAAATTGATTAACGGAATGGATCAAGTGGATAATGAGAAACTAATCCTGAGAGAAGAATATGACATTAGAAGCACAAGATCGCATAGTAAGAAACTGAGGAAGGAAGATGTCTGAGAGATGTTAAAAATATAGTTTCCGCAAAGAAGTGTTGAGACTTGGAACAGTTTGAGTGAGGAAGTGGTGTCAGCAACGAGTGTGCATAGTTTTAAAGAAAAATTGGATAAGTGTAGATATGGAGACGGGGCCACACGAGCATAAAGCCCAGGCCCTGTAAAACTACAACTAGGTAAATACAACTAGGTAAATACACACACACACACACACACACACACACACACACACACACACACAGCCCTAACATCCATTGCACATCTGAGTCCCACATTCAATTCACTCTTCCTAATTCAACATGAGAATTCTTAAGTTGCCGCGGCCCAGGACTTGCCCAGTGCATCAACACGTCCACGGAAACTTGGCGAGGAAACAAGTTTGTGAGGATGCGGGAAGAGGGAGCGGAAAGAAAGGGCGGGAGGAGGGCAGCGGGACGTGTTTACGAGCGGGCGGGACGTGTGGACACCAAGGGGCGGGGCAGGACAGGACAGGGCGGGGTGAGGTGTTGCTGGAGGGCACGGTGACCCCCTCATGTGGCAAAATTTCGCAAAAGAGATGCTGAGGAAATGTATACGATCTCTCTCTCTCTCTCTCTCTCTCTCTCTCTCTCTCTCTCTCTCTCTCTCTCTCATGCAGGCCATCTCTTTTATGTCTATATTTTTCTCTGTCTATGAGTTTATTTCCACCATTCTCTATATTCCTCTTCCACTCCTCCCACCTTTCCTCTCCATCTACCAAACACCTTCACCCCAAACCACACGAGTCCAGAGACCGCAGCCAAACACTAACCCTGTCAAACGCTAAGAGATCGATCACAGTGAAAATTACCGAGGCAGCAGACCGGTTACCAAAACACCAACACCAATCTAGCCCGCGCCGCACTCCCAGCTCCTCACTGATTGAATGACACAGCCGGCCCAGACAGATCTCGGGACACTACAGCAAGAGGATGGGCAACAATATACTGTGTTGTTGTGAAAGAGACTAGAGGGTGAAGAAATAGATATTGATGGCAAAGAGTGTGTGAGAGTGTATGCTCAGTCACGTAGCTTGTCATGTGTGCGTGAGTTAAGTTCGGTTTTGGCTTTGTGTATTATGTTAACAAAGGGAATGACAGGAAGGTTGGGGAGGGATGAGATGAGATGAGATGAGATGAGATGAGATGAGGATGGGATGGGATGGGATGGGATGGGATGGGATGGGAAGGGATGGGATGGGAGGAAGAGGAGAGATAGGGAGAGAGAGAGAGAGAGAGAGAGAGAGAGAGAGAGAGAGAGAGAGAGAGAGAGAGAGAGAGAGAGAGAGAGAGAGAGAGAGAGAGAGAGAGAGAGAGAGAGAGAGAGAGAGAGAGAGAGAGAGAGAGAGAGAGAGAGAGAGAGAGTTAGTGAAAGTGATTGACTCACTGATTGACTGACTGACTGATGCCTAATTGATTGGTACTCACAGACAGCAAAAGACTCACATACCTCCCTGCCATCCTCATTCCCAAAGCCTCCGCCTCATAAACAAAGGGGAGAAATACACAGATTAATATTCCCATAGCTAGTCACTCTATCAAATCATGCTATACCGTCAACTGCTGGTGCAAAAAATTAAGATTCCTCATTCTGGCACTACATATATTTATCTTCGCCCGGTCTCCTGTCACGCAAGAGAGATATACTGAAAGTGTATTCTGGGTATACGTAAGGAGAAGAAAAATTAGTGAAATCTCTCTGTCCTCAACCAACATAATTCAAATGCAGAATAAACGACGTTACAAAATATTCACCTAGACAGAGTGAGACAAGGAAAAGCAGCCTTAAAACACATTAAAAGACATGACAATCCAGTGCGAGGGGAAGGCAGATGATAATACACGCTTTTCCCCACAGCGCTACATGTTTTCAAAAGGCGAGCGCTGGCAAGAAATCAGAGGAACAAAAATTAAGGGTGGGGGGAAGAATTTTAACATGAAGCATTATTAGGAGTACCAAAGGGGAGGATGCAGGGGAAAAAAATGAAACGTTGAATATTCCGCTCTTGAGAATCTGAGCCAAAAGTCCGAGGGTGGGAAAGTTTTATCTCATTACAAGGGCGGCAGGAAACATGCAGTCTCGTCTTGAGAGAGAGAGAGAGAGAGAGAGAGAGAGAGAGAGAGAGAGAGAGAGAGAGAGAGAGAGAGAGAGAGAGAGAGAGAGAGAGAGAGAGAGAGAGAGAGAGAGAGAGAGAGAGAGAGAGAGAGAGAGAGAGAGAGAGAGAGAGAGAGAGAGAGAGAGAGAGAGAGAGAGAGAGAGAGAGAGAGAGAGAGAGAGAGAGAGAGAGAGAGAGAGAGAGAGAGAGAGAGAGAGAGAGAGAGAGAGAGAGAGAACGAAAAAAGAAGTTACTCACTTTTATTTTGTGTGTGTGTGTGAAATATTAAGAGGCACGGGAAGAAGAATGGAGTCCGTAAGATTTGGGTTATTTTCCTCTCAAGTTAGAGAAAAAGAACGGCGCGAGTTTACGGAGGAAAGGAAAGGAAAAGGAGAAGGAAGAAGAGGAGGAGGAGGATGAAAAATGAAGCGATGAGAAGTTAGTGCGTGCGTGTGTTTTACGAATACGATATGGCAACGGGCAGGATTCAGGATTCCATTAACTTGCCACGCTCCTTCCAACTGTCTTACTTCCTTCCTTCAGTCTTGAGTCTTTTGCGATGGCGACAGTCTCCTTTGAAACCTTAGCAACTTATTTGAAAACCATCACAGGACTGGAGGGAAAGAAAGACATTGAATAAGGAAGGTATGAAGAATTCTGATCAAGCCTTATGTCCACTAACCTACAGACAGTCACTTTTCAAATCCTAGCAACTTCTTTAAAAAGCTATCACATGACTTAAAGTGAAAAAAAGACATTGGAAGTGAATAAGGAAGGTATGAAAAATTTTGACCAAGCTTCAAGTCCACTAACCTACAGACAGTCTCCTTTGAAAACTTAACAGTTGATTTAAAAGCTGTCACATGACTTAGAGAGAAAGAAAGACGTTGGAAGTGAATAATGAAGTTATGAAAAATTCTGACGAAGCTTCAAGTCCACCGATCTATTGAACATCTCCTTTGAAAATATAGCAACTGACAGATTCAAGAAACCTGGAGGAAAAGGAGCACATTAAAGTGAGAGCAGAAAATACGAATTCCTAGAGTGACCACGGTATATCAAAGTCTGAGCCGATGATTGAGTGAGATTCTCTTCTGACAACGATATGAGAAAGTATGAGTCAAATTTAAATGCATGAGTGACATCTTTTGTACTTCTGAATGCGATAATTGTATGTATGAATAAAAAAAATGAGTGCAAGAAGGAAATTCAGTCTTGATAACAATGCTCATGAAAGTGTGAATCAAAGATGAGTCCAGGAGTAAGATCTGCCTCTAAAAACGAAACAACGTAACTGTATTCAACCTATCCTTAACCTACACCAAACCTACACCTAACCTAGCCTGCACCTAACCCAACCTACACCTAATCCAACCATGACCTTAACCTAGCCAATATGTTAACAGCAAGTGCGTAAGTGACATCTACGTTCACACACTAAAGTACGAAACGAAGGAATATTGACCGTACAAGTGAGGACGAGTCAAAAATAAATGCAAACACCGAGGAATATTGACTGAAAATTAAGTGCGTGAGTCAAAAATAGATAAACACGAAATGAAAGAATATTGCCCCAAGATGTGAGTGTGTGAATAAAAAATAAATGCAAACACTAAGGAATATTAACGATGTGAGTGCGTGAGTAAAAGATAAATGCAAACACGAAAGCATATTAACTGAAGATTAAGTACGTGAGTCAAAAATAAATGCAAACAAGAAACAAAATTGACCACAGATGTAAAATAAATGCAAACGCGAAAGAATATTGACCCAGACGCGAGAGAGTAGGTCAGCTGGCTACGACTCTGCATGGATGCGCAACCCGGCTGTGTGAAATGGACTGCTGCCGTCGGGAAGTTGAGGCGACCAAGTTTCAAGACGCGGCCTAGAGGAGTTGTGGTGTTTCTATGATAGGAATTTTAATCTCGGTCACTGGGAAAGGTCGAAGGAGTCATGATGGGGCTGAGAGAAGAGGTTTGTTTTGGATATGTTTGAGTTCGCGGTCTAGATGAAGTGGAGGAGTCCTGAGAGGTGGGAGGAGCTGAAGGGCAAGAGAGGGTAGAAAGACAGGTAGAGAGACGGTAACTGCAGGAAGAAAAGGGAGAAAGAGAAATAGGGAAGATAGAAACTTAGAAAGAAAGTAGGAAGACATGTAGGGAAAGACGGAAAAGGCAGGAAGAAAAAGTAGAGAAAGAGAAATAAGGAAGCTAGAAAGACAGGTAGGGAGACGGTAAGTGCGGGATGGGAAGGTAGAAAGAGAAATAGGGAAGACAGAAACAGACAAAGAAGAAAGACAGGTAGAGAAAGAGAGATACAGAAAGAAAATATAAACAAATGGAAAGAAAGGACAGGTTTAAGAAGAGAAGGTTCAAAAAAGGTCGAGAAGATGAAAGAGAAAGGTAGAGAGAAAAGATAAAGAAAAACAGGTAGACTGACATTAATTTCATACTCGACCACGAAACAGCCAGCAGTCACACAGAACCCGATGAACAAACACTAATGCCAACCAAACACATGGACACAAAACTGACACACTGACTCACGAATCTTCCTCTCCTCTACCTCCTTCATTCCTTCCTTTCTATACCGTCATGAAGCTAACCTGGTTAACGCCCAACTTTCATACCCTTCCTTCTTTTAAGACATGACCAAGATATCTGCATGTCTCCACACCCTTCCTTTCCTTCCCTTCCCTCTCCTTCTTCCCCTCCCTCAGCCGTCACGTAGGCGAAAGAAGTCCGAAGCGAGGGAAGAAATTTTTGCGGGTCGTGCAGCTGCTGGGAGGAAAAATGATGATGCTCCAACTCGACTCTGCTGTCCTGATACATCTTGAATATCTTCCCCGAGCTCCACTGCTGGTTCAGGTAACATTCGACGCGTGTGACTTGCTTCGTGTTAATAAATTGACGGTATGTTGAGTCGTAGTGTGTTTCGGGGGTTAGAACAAGAGTGTGTGGGAATGTGATGTGGTAAAGGTGAGTGTATGAATGCAGATGTGTAATGTTGCTTTTCAATGGGTGTGACTTACTTCATGCTAAGAGACTGACGGTGTTTTGGTGGTGATTTTCGTTTGTCATAGCAGGAATGTGTGGGAATGTGTTGTGGTAAAGGTGAGTGTATGAATGTAGATCTGTAATGATGTTTTCAGTGTGTGTGACTGATCGTGTGTTGGTGGTGAATTTTGAGGATTATGAAAAGATTGTGTGTGGGAGAATGTTTATTGGTGTGTGTGTGTGTGTGTGTGTGTGTGTGTGTGTGTGTGTGTGTGTGTGTGTGTGTGTGTGTGTGTGTGTGTGTGTGTGTGTGTGTGTGTGTGTGTGTGTGTGTGTGTGTGTGACCTACTTTGTGGCAATAGACTGACGGTGTGTTGGTGAGTTTTGAGGGTTATGAATGGAGTGTGAGTGTGTGGGAAGTGCTGTGGTAAAGGTGAGTATTGATAAGAGTCATGAGTGTATGAATACTTCGACGTGTAATGTTCTGCTTCATTAGTTTTTGATGAATGTATTCTAATTTGGATTTTTATTCTGAAACGCTTTACCCTCTCATTACGACTGCTACTTTTAAAGACCAAAGAGATGATTAGTCAGATTCCCTCGGCTATTTTCATATTGGCAATGGAAAATCCTTGTTAAACTATCACTAGAATCATAAAGACACCCTTGGAAAGCTAAACAACTTACTAAATCCCATTAAATCTCATTAAAACTACGAAAAAATAAAAATAATCAAGAACTGACGAAATAGACAGAGAAGGATCTGAAAAAAAAATAATAATAATGATAATAAAAACTTACGTAAATGAACCCTGAACATATCTACCTGAGCTTAGTGTTCCGCCAATTAGCAGTGAATGAAATATAATCTAACGGATAGGTACGAGGCAGACGATCTTCTCACACGCCCACACACACCAGAAAGGGAAGAAACGACCTCGTGGCAGAAATAGGTAGACGAGTGGGAGGGAGAGATTCAGAACTTTCATATTAATCATGTAATTTGGAAAAGAAAAAAGTTATCAAATTTCCGCTCTAAGTCTTTCAATCCTTGGTGTTGGTGGCGGGTGAGGCGGAGGCGGAGGCGGAAGGGAGGTGGCGGTGAGCTGGTGTTGAAGGTATTAGTGTTGTCTGTCTTTGTGTCCTTGGAATGTGGTCTGCATGAGTTGGGATTAAAGCAAAGGCGGCTGTGTGACTCTACGTGGATGACTCCTTCTAGCTAACTCTGTGTATCCAGTGGCCATAGATTGTGATTGATAGATAGATAGATAGATAGATAGATATAGGTAGGTAGATAGATAGGTAGGTAGGTAGGTAGATAGAAAGATAAATAGATATAAATAAATACACTGATAGATAAAAAATGGATATACAAATTAATTGGTAAATGGACAAGATAAAATCATTAGTATGAAAAGCTTTTGGTTCATGTTAAATAAATAAACATGCCTGAAATCTCTCTCTCTCTCTCTCTCTCTCTCTCTCTCTCTCTCTCTCTCTCACACACACACACACACACACACACACACACACAGTCAGACGCCGAAACCACGAGGAAAGAAGGAAAACCGAAACACTAGAGCCAGGGAAGGAAGCGACCACCTGCTGGGAACAAAACCTGAGTCTGTCTATGGATCCATCTCACCTTCACCCACTCCACTCCACCACCAACCTAAGCCACTCCGCCCACACTCCTGTACCCAAGACTCCCTCACTCCCTTGGGCCTCCAGCTCCTCCTTTTGAAATATCATGGTACTTTTCCCCCGTGCGAGGCTCTGAATGTTGCAGGAAATCGGAGTAATGGTGCCTGATATGTTAGTCTAGCTGCGCACTCTCGAATTTTAAGGCTTTCTCTCCGTATTCTTGGTTGTGTTCTAAGTAAGTAAGTAAGTAAATAAGTAAGTAGATAAGTAAGTAGATAAGTAAATAAGTAAGTAGATAAGTAAGTAAGTAGATAAGTAAATCAGTAAGTAGATAAGTAAATAAGTAAGTGGATAAGTAAGTAGATAAGTAAATAGATAAGTAAATAAGTAAATAAATAAGTAAGTAGATAAGTAAATAAGTAGATAAGCATAAGTAAATAAGTAAGTAGATAAGTAAATAAGTAAGTAGATAAGTAAGTAAATAAGTAAGTAGATAAGTAAGTAAATAAGTAAGATAAGTAAATAAGTAGATAAGTAAGTAGATAAGTAGATAAGTAAATAGATAAGTAAATAAGTATATAGATAAGTAAGTAGATAAGTAAGTAGATAAGTAAGTAAGTAAAGTAAGTAGATAAATAAGTAAGTGTATGTGTTTGTGTTAGTTGTAATCGCATTTTTCGTAATCCAGTGCTGTTTTGTTTTTTGTTTCGTTTGGAGATAAAAAAAAATAATATCTAATAATCATAATAGAACAAGCCAGATATAAAAAAAAAAAAGTTTCATTCTAGTTTCAATTTAGTGTTGTTTGTTTTGTTTTGTTTAGAGAAGATAGAAAAAAAAAGCTAGTAATCATAATAGAACAAATCAGACTTAAAAAAGAAGAGTCAGGAAGGAGGAATTGGTTCTTGAATAAAGTGATGGATAAATATTAAGTCAGTTTGTCTCTCTCTAGTACTGTTATATGTTAGGTAAGTAGATAAGTAGATAAGTAAGTCAGTCAGTCAGTCAGTCAGTCAGTCAGTCAGTCAGTAAGTCAGTCAGTAAGTCAGTCAGTCAGTCAGTCAAGTAAGTAAGTAAGTAAGTAAGTCAGTCAGTCAGTCAGTCAGTCAGTCAGTCAGTCAGTCAGTCAGTCAGTCAGTCAGTCAGTCAGTCAGTCAGTCAGTCAGTAAGTAAGTAAGTAAGTAAGTCAGTCAGTCAGTCAGTCAGTCAGTCAGTCAGTCAGCAAGTAAGTAAGTAAGTAAGTAAGTCAGTCAGTCAGTCAGTCAGTCAGTCAGTCAGTCAGTCAGTCAGTCAGTCAGTCAGTCAGTCAGTCAGTCAGTAAGTAAGTCAGTCAGTCAGTCAGTCAGTCAGTCAGTCAGTCAGTCAGTCAGTCAGTCAGTCAGTCAGTCAGTCAGTCAGTCAGTCAGTCAGTCAGTCAGTCAGTCAGTCAGTCAGTCAGTAAGTCAGTCAGTCAGTCAGTCAGTCAGTCAGTCAGTCAGTAAGTAAGTCAGTCAGTCAGTCAGTCAGTCAGTCAGTCAGTCAGTCAGTCAGTCAGTCAGTCAGTAAGTCAGTCAGTCAGTCAGTCAGTCAGTAAGTAAGTAAGTAAATAAGTAAGTAAGTCAGTCAGTCAGTCAGTCAGTCAGTCAGTCAGTCAGTAAGTAAGTAAGTAAGTAAGTAAGTAAGTCAGTCAGTCAGTCAGTCAGTCAGTCAGTCAGTCAGTCAGTCAAGTGAGTCAGTAAATGAGTGTGTGCATGTGTCTGTGTTAGTTAAAGACGCTTTTTTTATATATATATCTAGTGTTGTATAATGAGCTAAATAACGTCAGATTAGGTTTGGAGAAGGTGACACAGATGACGTAGAGTGGGTGGTAGGGAAACACAAGCTAATGCAAAGGAGTGTACTATATTCTTTGGCGATATAAATAAATCGACCACAACTTCTATTTCCCCATGTAATACTTTCTGCCAGTTCACTAAGATCATGTGTTATGGAAGAACTAGCCATTACTGTTTTACTTTTCAAGGGAAGGAGACACTATTCTGCCCTCCTCCCACTCCCTCGTCCATTTACAGATCAACCTTCTTACTGAGCTACACTGCAATAAATACCAGAGCCATTTCAATCTTTTCTGGAAGCCGCGTATTGATGTTGCTGTTCTTTCCTCCAGGTTCTGTGTCCTCAGCCGGTCTGCTACACACGTGAAAGAAAAATGTAAACCGTTTCGACTTTTTTTTTACAGTGAGAGAAGACACGGAGTCGAGACAGTGACACAGAGAAGACATCCTTACCATTCTCAAACAACGACGAGTGAAAAATAGAATAGAAGTGAGATTAATGTAAACTTGAGAACTAAAGATTAATCCTCCCGTCACTCCACAGGATTAAGATTATTTCTCGCTCTCTCTCTCTCTCTCTCTCTCTCTCTCTCTCTCTCTCTCTCTCTCTCTCTTTGTTTTCCTCTTTCTCTCCCTCTCTCTCTCTCTCTCTCTCTCTCTCTCTCTCTCTCTCTCTCTCTCTCTCTCTCTCTCTCTCTCTCTCTCTCTCTCTCTCTCTCTCTCTCTCTCTCTCTCTCTCTCTCTCCCCTACCTCCTTTCTCTCTTCTCCTCTCTCTCTCTCTCTCTCTCTCTCTCTCTCTCTCTCTCTCTCTCTCTCTCTCTCTCTCTCTCTCTCATGGGTGTGGAAAGATTAGCAGGGCAGCAATTGGAATTTCTCAGTCATTGCTTCACAAAGACAATTCCCAGAAACTGTCCGTGATATGAACTGCTAATCGTTCTAGCATTCCTTTGTTTCTCCCCATCCTTTCTTTCCTGACTGCACAAACTTCAGCAGCTTACTATTGGAATTGCTCAAACAGTATATCATAAAGATCTCCTTGCGATGTATGAATTTGTCACTCTGTTTACTCATTTTTTTTCTTAGTCTTTCCTTCACTGAGGTTGTCAAAAGTCCGCCAGCTTGCAACTAGAATTCCTCAATTGGTATGTGACAAAGATTAACCTTCAGGAACTTTAATGAAGTCTGAATTGTTGGCTTTACTCTTCCTTTTCTGTTACTATGGTCGTTCAAAATTCGTCACGTAACCTTCAAAATTTCTCTCTCACAACAAAACGAGTCACAGAGATGAAATTTAAGACGCGTTTTCATATTCATTTTACTTATCGTTTTGTGATTTTACGCAGATTCTGCACCTTATGTGGAAGATTAAAATAGTGAAGACTCTGGACATTAATCTTTTGACCTCCATAGACCCTTTGTAATGTCAATAAAATGGTCTAATCGTAAACAAATCTGAAGGTAAAAATGTGTCCCAGTATTGAAGAGATTAAGAGTTTCATCCCTCACTATTACTAAGACTATCAAACATATACTCGTACCAGGAAGGTCTAAGAAATCACCCACGATACATTTAACTAAACTCAACACTAACACTAAAATGAAAACAGTTTACTTCTCCCCTCTTTCCATTTATGAAGACAAGTAAACATACCTCTAGGACGCCTATCAGACCCCCCTCAAAAGCCACCAGAAAAATAAACACTGACAGGACAAAAACTAAACTATTACTCCTCCATGCTTTGCACTTACGAAGACGAGTATACGTAACCCCAGGACACCCATTAGGCTCTTCCCACACAGGACACCATAAAAAAGAAAATACCCTGACAATTTCGAATATCTAAACCGCTATTTTTTTTGTCCTCTCCTTCCATTCACGAACACATAAGCAGTCACCAGAGCCACTCACACCACGACAGAAAAAAAACCCTGATATTTTACATAAATCAACCTACTTCTCTTTCTTCATCGTCTCTATTCACGAACACAAAGGCTGCCATCAGAATCAACCACACACGCTACAAAAAAGAAAAGAAAAATAACATCTTGACAGTTTACAGAATTGAAACTGCTACTCCTTTCTTGATCCTTTCCATATCGAGAACATGTACAGAAATCCCTAAGACAACCATCGAGATCTCCAGGGAAGCCACGCCGTACACCGCTCCTATGTAGACAACTCCATCACGCTACACCACACGACCACACGAGACTACCGCCTGTATTCTTGCCTTTGTTTTCTCACCAGGACTATTTTTAGAGGCTGCACAGATGACTAGTCGGATACTCGATAATGCTCTTTTTTCCTGACTGACTTTTTAGAATCTCTGATAAACTATTACGCTTGAAAAAAAAAATCACTTAAAAAGGTAAACAATTTCCATCAGAGCATATTAGAAGGAGTTAAGACGCTGAAACGTTTAAAAATATGATCCTACATTACACGTCACGACAATAAAGTAGATCAAGAACAAAATACTTCAGTAATAATCAGTAATAATCCAAGAAACCTTTTTAATACACAGAAATAGGAAACGAGAGAGAGAGAGAGAGAGAGAGAGAGAGAGAGAGAGAGAGAGAGAGAGAGAGAGAGAGAGAGAAACCTTATTTCCACCACATGACACCATAGAACATACACGAAAAACTCCTGTAAAAACCAACATATTTTTTGAGGCACAGGACCAGCAAATAGAGATAGAGACACGAACACCTCCCACCACACAACACTACTGTACATCAACGAACAAAACACACTAATAACCAAGTTGAGGAAATCTTTTTAAGGCCCAGGAATAGGAAACAGACAAGAGGAAGAGAGGCAGGAGGGGGAGACACCTTCAGGGCCCGCAAGTCAAAGGCCCACTTCAGCTCTTCATCTACAAACCAAACATCGCAGAGTCAGTATATTTTCTGTGAAGCCTTTACACCCACCCGGCTCTTCGCTGCCTTCCTCCCATCTGTCTCGTTCCCAGACCCTGTGATGTTCCTACCATTCTCCTCTACCCTCGCACACTTCACAGCCACTCCTATGAAATTACTCTTTAGGGGACGTAACATGGGTGACATAGACAAAATATTCAGTGTAAGTACTCAGGAAAGGGTAATAAACAACGGCTTCAAGGTTGATAAAGTTTGGTTTTACGAAATACATAAGGAGAAAATGGTTATACAACAGAGTGACAGGTAAATGGAATAGATACAACAATCAAGTTCTTAGTGCCAGTCATTAAAAAAGATTAGACAAAGAAATAGATAAGTTGTATATAGGAACTCCCTCCCATGTGTATTCTTGATAACTTCTTGCATCTCCCCTTATTTTATTTTCGTCCTGTTTCCTTTAGTATATCTTCAATATATAGGATGACTTCATAAAGGTCTCCCCGCTGTACTCTGCCTTCAAAGCTAGGTTAGATTAAGATGAAGAATATGGTTAGGTTAGGTTAGGTTAAGGTGAAGGTCAAAGTTAGGTTAGGTTAGCTTAGGTTAGGTTAAGACTATTATGAGAAGCACTTACTGTAACCTCTTTCCATTTCTCCCTGACCCGTACGCTCTGAATCTCGCGTCACTGTGTTCTGAGGTGCTCGTTGTGATGAATGTTACTGATACTCGTACGCTCCTCTTTCTTCTCCATTGACAGTTCTCTTGTTTTATTTATTAACGTAGCTGCTCATACATCAAGTTAAGTATGCATGTGTACCTGTCTATTTGTTATTGATGGGCTGTGTGTGTGTGTGTGTGTGTGTGTGTGTGTGTGTGTGTGTGTGTGTGTGTGTGTGTGTGTGTGTGTGTGTGTGTGTGTGTGTGTGTGTGTGTGTGTGTGTGTGTGTGTGTGATTTTTCATGTGTGAGAGGAAAACACTTAAGTGATTGGAGGGTGAGAGAGAGAGAGAGAGAGAGAGAGAGAGAGAGAGAGAGAGAGAGAGAGAGAGAGAGAGAGAGAGAGAGAGAGAGAGAGAGAGAGAGAGAGAGAGAGAGAGAGAGAGAGAGAGAGTACACACATTACAATAGACGACCCAACCAAAACACAAACAATAACACAGACATATATACAGATAGACAGATAAATAAACTACCTACTGATCACAAACTCAATACAAAATACCACTATTCATACATACACACAAAGACATTCACACAGACACAGGCTCCAGTAACCTACCTATTTACACTTCACCAAACACTACCCTTTCTCTTCTACCCTTACTGCCTACTCCTCCATCGCCAGTTATCAGTTCCAAGCATACAGTACCAAATTCCCAACCCAGACCCCAGCCCCCAGCCAAGCCCCCAAGCCTCCAGATCCTCTCCCAGCATGCCCCGGGATACAAACAAGACTGAAGGTGCAGCTGGGACGAGAATGTGAAAATAACTCAAATGTGTGAGAAGAAACAGCTGCATGTAAACTTTTCCAGCGTGCAGTGGCAGTGGTGAACGAATTTCCGTGTGCACTGGATAAAAAAAAAAAAAAAAGAGAAGCAACACACACGCACATACACACAGACACACACATACAAGCGAGCACATTTCACACTTTATGATTCCACAATAAAACTTGGCTCGTTTGTTAAGCGGGGAATTATTTAGTGGCCCCAAGAACAAATCAGGGCAGTAAATAGGAGAGAAATTCGAAAATGTGGACGATTGGGACGAAGCAGAACCAGGGAAAGGGAAGGAACTGTAAGGAAAAATTTAGAAAACTGGGAAAAAATCGACCGAGGCAATTCGAGACTGAGGAAAGAGAGGGAAAAGGGGAAAAGCGGAAAACTGATAACTGCAGATCAGGATTGGTGAATATTTAATAGTAATCTGCAAGGCTGGATTGGAATATGCATGACGTCGGGAAAGTCAGTCATAGGGATTTATTTGTATTACGTGCATGTTTTTTTCGTGTCATGCATTCAGGAGTGGATGAGGTGACTGAACTGAGCCTTACTATTGCATGATGGGTTGTGTTAGGTGGTGGTGGTGGTGGTGGTGGTGGTGGTGGTGGTGGTGGTAAGGGACAGAAAATACATTGCTTTATCTCTCTCTCTCTCTCTCTCTCTCTCTCTCTCTCTCTCTCTCTCTCTCTCTCTCTCTCTCTCTCTCGGTAGTTTCTCTTACTCCTATATTCTATTTAAGAACTGCACTATGAACGACCTTTTCATCTAGTAGGAGGAGGAGGAGTAGGAGGAGGAGGAGGAGGAGGAGGAGGAGGAGGAGGAGGAGGAGGAGGAGGAGGAGGAGGAGGAGGAGGAGGGAGGAGGAGGAGGAGGAGGAGGAGGAGGAGGAGGAGGAGGAGGAGAAGGAGAAGGGAGGAGGAGGAAAGGAGGAGGAGGAAAAGGAGAAGAAGGAAAAGGAAGAGAAGGAAGAGAAGGATAAGGAAGAGAAGGAGGAGAAGGAGAACAAGGAGAAGGAGAAAAGGAGAAGGAGAAGAAAAACAGCAACAGCAACAACAGCAGCAGTAGTAGCAGTAGTAGTGATGGAAGTAGTGGCAATAGTGGGGTTATAATTAACAAAATAACTTAGTTTCGCACTCCAGGCCCAGCAGGAGGCGGGTGAGGCGCACTGGAGGAACAGAGCCACCCAGTCCCTGAAGGCGCGGCGGCGAGGCAGTAGATCCCAGGGGAAATGACGCCTTGGTAGCCTCGCACCTGATTAATTAGCTAATGAAGCAGGTGTGCGCCCGCTAATTAGTCCACCTGGCAGGTAAGTTGATGTTATGTATATTTTTAGGAATACCTCTCTCTCTCTCTCTCTCTCTCTCTCTCTCTCTCTCTCTCTCTCTGTGTGTGTGTGTGTGTGTGTGTGTGTGTGTGTTCTTCAACTATCAATAACGTTTTTACACTCGTGAACATAAAAGCACATCAACACCAGTGCCTGTATAACATGTGCTCATTACCAACAACAAGTACACGTCTCAATTTTTCATCAATAAGTCTCAAATAAACTGATGAATTCGACTCACACTTTGGCAGAAGATGATTCAGATATTCCGCTAACTTTCATCAATGGCCAGCGACAGAAATTAGATAAAAAAAAGGTTAGTGAGTGAGTGAGTGAGTGGATGAGTGAGTGAGTGTGTGTGGCTGTGTGGTGCGGTTTGCTCTCTTCTCGGCTCACTAGCGGATGGAAAGGGAAATAAATAGTAAACCCACTACTACGATTTTCCTTGGAATAATAAAACGAGAGAGAGAGAGAGAGAGAGAGAGAGAGAGAGAGAGAGTGTGTGTGTGTGTGTGTGTGTGTGTGTGTGTGTGTGTGTGTGTGTGTGTGTGTGTGTGTGTGTGTGTGTGTGTGTGTGTGTGTGTGTGTGTGTGTGTGTGTGTGTGTGTGTGTGTGTGTGTGTGTGTGTGTTCAGCGCTTTCGCCTGCATCCCTCATCTTCAGCTTCCGAGAGCGTGGATTTCT
>NC_059293.1:12491003-12506003 GCF_017591435.1 Portunus trituberculatus
TAAAACTTCAACAAGCTCGGGGTAAAGTTTACCAGGTGCCAATGTAAGGAAGGTTATGCTGGTTCTCTTTAAAATGTGTCCAGTAAAGTGTTCAAGCTGTAACGCAAATTGTTCTAACGTCCTTTATTTGCATTAGATTCGTAGCATGAATTTTGTTTACATTTCGCCAGATATCAATGTGAGGAAGGCCACGCCACTTCTTTCTCAAACATATTCCGGTGTCTATGTTGCAGAATATTATTAATGTGAAGAAAATGAGTAATGCAAAAGACAAGTTGATGCACACAAGCAAACTCGTGAACCCTTAATAAGACCTGCAATTTTTCGTCTCCTTCCTTTTGTTTTCTGCTTGAACCGATTTCTATAAGTCGTGGCTGTTTATTACTCGTTGCTATCGCCGGTATCCTGTTTCTTCAATTCTTCTTCGAACCATCATCGTGGCCTATATTCTATTAAATCTCCTGTTCAAACGAGTATTCCTGTACCTACTCGTAATATATTTTCGGTAAAAATCTTCCAGCCATTCACAACAGTTTTTTTTTTTTCTCTCTCTCTTTTCTTTCTAAAGCGTGGAGGTCAGCCAAAGCCATAAAAAATGGAAAGAAATAGACCACCAAGTTGCCGCCTCCAAAAGGAAAATAAAAGGTTGAGAAAGATTTCCAAAAAATGTGCGTCTCTTTCTTCTGTTCTTTGTTTCTCTAGCGTGTGTAATCCGCTTTCTGCAGTATCCGCGTGGTCTGGGAGGCTGGGGCGCGGGACTACGGATCGCACATGTGGGTGTTCAAGACAGAGTAAATGTGAGCTTTCAAGACAGCATAAATGAAAACGGTATGCAGTCACCTCTTACAGTTATAATGTGAAACTTGAAGACGACGGGTGTTGGAAACGAGAGCGAATGACAATGTGAATGAACGTATGAGAAAAGGAAAAAAAAGAAAAAAAAAATTTCTGAAGAGCGACTATGCATGGAAGAAACAGCTGTGGCTTTGAGACATTTTAGAAAGAATGAAAAAAAAGAAAAGAGCTGGAAAGTTGAAATGAAGAAAATAACCTATGAAAAGAAATAAAGAAGCGAAACAAAACACACGTTCACAAACACACATCAGTTAAACAAACCACAACACACTTTTCTGTCCCTCTGATCATCTTCTCTCCTCAAACACCTTTATATCACAAGCGGGAAGGACGAAACCTTATACGCAACAAGTAGAAGAAATATAAAGAAGAACCAGAGATTACATAGACGAGGAAAGAGCGAACTCCTGACGCTGCAAGAATGGCGAGGCGCGGCTTTGTGTGGCGGACAAGACCAGTGATTGAAGGGCCGAGGCAAGAGGCGAGCTGAGAGGGTCTGGTGGCAAGCAGGGTGTTGAAATATGACAAAGTTATGAAGCTGGGTCCGTGTTTCGGGGTGGAAAAAAAGGCGGCGGGTGGGTTGAGGGGAATGGGAAGGTGAAAGGAAGGGAGGGTGAAGGTGCTGGAAGGTGGAAGAACGGGAGGATGGAAGAGGAGATGTTTGATGGAAGGGACGGTGAAGGAACAGGATAATGGAAGGGAAGATGGAGGAAAGAATGAAAGTGCGGGAGGCTGGAAGGAAGAAGGACTGAAGGAGGTGGAAAATGGAAGATAGGATGGAGGAGAGGTTAGAAGGAGAGAAGGGTGAAGAACCTGGAAAATGGGAAGGAAGGAAGAATTAAAGGGCGGAAGGTTGGAAGGAAGAGAGAGTAAAGAAGCCGGAAGGCGGAATGATGGGCAGATTAAAGGTCGGGAAGGTGAATATGCTGGATTGCTGGAAAGTGAAAGAAGGAAGACTGGAAGGAAGGAACAAGCTAGCGGGCAAAAAAGAAAGAAAAAAAGAAAAAAAATACTCTTACATGCAAAAAGAGAAAGAGATATTTAATCATTTTCAACATGTCTGGGAGAGTAACGGGAAGTATGGCCTGAGAGAGTACGCTTTGCAAACCAAAACACCGCTCAGAGGAAGAAATGTTTTGGTTCGAGACACACAAAACACCTTTTGTGACATTAGAATTACTTTTCTTTTTTATTTACATGTCAGGGAAGTAGAGAAAAAAAGATATAAGAAAAAGACATCTTCAAAAATACCACCCACTGAAAATTGAAGAAAAACAAGACAATTGGGGAGTTGACCAATTTAGATTTTGAGGTTTCTAAATACTCCACTTTTAAAACATCAAATTAGAGCGATTCAAAATACACAATAAAAAATCCCAAAACCCAAGATTTGTTTGTGAAGTAAAAGAGAAAAATGAAGTTCAGAAAGAAGGTTTCGTTTTGAAATATACCAAATTGTATCAGCCAACCATGAATTTTCGTTTTCCACGCCAATCCACAATAATAAATGAAATACAGGACAAGCAAACGCTACAAGTGCGCTCTTTTCTTTTACATAAAGGGAAACAAAACTTATAGAAAATACTAGAATAACAACAGAAACACTGGTCAGGTTTGTAAAATCTTCATGGAGTTATATTTTGAAAGTGGCATATCGAAAGGAGTTTTTTTCAATTTTTGTGCCCTTGATCAGACTCTTGATGTGTAAAAGGGAAATAAAGAAAAACAAACATTTACATAGCCAAAACCAAACTATCTCGACTGTCACAGCATCACACCATCATAATTAACAATGTCATTCCTGGCGAGAAGTACAATTGGAGGAGCAGGCAGAGTGAATAAAGAGGTTCTCGGTGATAATGACTGGTGATGGTCGGTGTAATTACCATTATAACCCTCATCGCCATCATTCATCATCATAAATTATTCATTATTAACTCGAACTAATCAATGTGATATCATACACAGGTGACTAATGAAGGACAGGTGAATGACAGGTAAGGACAGGTGACAATTAAACTTCAAATGAACACAAGGTTATGTAATCTAGATTTTTTTTTTTTTGTTCGATTAACGAATGTTCTTGCATCTGGCAACAGTGTGAGTATGGTAATAGTTGCGTTCATGTCGTGGTGTCGAGAACTGAGTGTGATTTAGGAAGACGGCTCGTATCTCAAAATTATCTTTATAACATATTCAAGCTGCAACTCCTCCTTAAAATTTCAATCTTAATTTTTTTTTTTTCTGGATAGACAAAAAACTTACAATGTAAATAATTGTGGTGGGGAAGTAGTAGCAATATGTGTAATAAAAAATATATACATGAAGAAAGGAAAAAATCAACTTTTTCCTGGAGGGAAAATGTATGACCACAGTTGTTGAGTAAAAAAAAGTAAGATAAAACATGAAAGATTCAATTCTGACATTTTCCAAAAAATAAAAGATTCACAAAATGAATGTGATAGCAAAGCAAAAATGGGAGGAAACATTACACGAATAGCCATCTAATTTATGTATAAGATTGGATAAAAATGTTTAGAGGAGGCAGGAGATCTGGGATATTTGATCTCCTTATCATAAAGTAACAAGATACAGGCTGTGTAGTAGTCCCCAACCAAACCCCACTTAAACCCAACCCAACCCAATTTTAACTCAATCAAACACTACCCTACCCTAACCTAATCTAACCCAACCTAACCCAATTAACTCAAACCAACACAACCTAATCTAACCCAATCCAATCCAATTTTAACCTAACATACCCTACCTTACCTTACCCTACCCTAACCTAACTCAACCCAACCCAGCCTCACCAGACGCAACATAACAAGCAGTGTCTGTGAACGAGTATTATTGTGTTCCTCTTATTCCTCCTTTACTGCAACGTGACTTAGGACCCCGGACGCAGCGCACACCGGACGGCTGCTCTATAATAAACTACACTTCACTCTTCGCTCTGACTCCAACATTTCCTTAGCGGGAAAAATAAGCGACGAAAACGAGACACAAATGCATACACTCAACCACCCCAAAAATTTCATTACTAACGATGTAGTTGCAGAATGGAAAAGTCTTGTGTCTGTCTGTCCCCCTTCTACTACGCCTTCCTCTCTTTCTCTCTCTCTCTCTCTCTCTCTCTCTCTCTCTCTCTCTCTCTCTCTCTCTCTCTCTCTCTCTCCCATAAAAAACAACGTAATTAATCCTTCTAAGTAAAATAATCACTAACGATCTGCACAAAAGAAAATCGTACGAAAAAAACACTAAACAACATCACAAGGAAACTCACTGACCGCAAGCACTATCTCCTCTCACGTGACACTCACTGAGCTCGATTCAACAATCAGGATCATATTTACCTCTGGCTCTGCGTGGACAACAGTGGGAATCTTATGGCAACCTTGTGGCAAACCGGAGTCAAGGCTCACAAAACATTCACGACTTTTGAACTGGTTATGAAAGATAAGAGAATAGGATACATACGGGCTAAGCAACGTAGGCCAGTGGAATGCAATATACAGAGCGACAGTCTTGAAGCGAAATGGCTGGAAAAAACTGTGGGGGGAGTTATTTATTTATTTATTTATTTATTTATTTTACATACAACAAGGCTTAAATTCTTTTCGCTCATAACTATTTCGATAAATTTTTCACCCTCTCTTTTTCAGTGACGCGGTTATCTAGTTCATGCTCCACGGAAGGCCTGCAGCTATCATTCCCTTGCCCCGCTGCGCTCCAGCCCAACCGGCGCGGGAAATTTTTTGAAGCTAACATGAAAAGCATTGATCCTTGAACATTTCCTGCTATTTTTTCGCCCACGACAAGAGGATGACACGGAAAGAGGTGGTGAATAAATCAACACTTAGCAGCAGAAAATACTTACAAACATCTAGAAGAACGAGAAATGCCATGAAAATAGTAGATATTTCAATTCCTAGCCAGTATTATGAGATACACGCCCAACAATATTTGAAGATCTGTAACAAAGCATCACACACACACACACACACACACACACACACACACACACACACACACACACACACACACACACACACACAAATGCTGTTAAATTAGTAAATACTTTAAATCTAAGCTAGTATAATATTTAGAAATAGCTATAGAACAAAAAAAAAAAAAGACACGCTTCAGTAATGTTTGAGATAAAGTTACGTCGAATACCAAAGGAAATGATAAATGTATTGCTTTTCTACCTCTAACACGTTTGCTGACTGCCACAAGGGAAACGTTACACTGTGAGCCAATAGGATAACTAAGCTTCTATTTCCTGATACGTGTTGAGATACTCCTGCCAGCCACGCCGCAAGGACAGCCACTGGGAACAAGGTGGATACGGAAGCATCTGCTCATCTCGCCCGTCTTTCTCCACGAAATAGAAATGTCAGTGGTTTGTCGCGAGATTGATAGACAGTAGTAGTAGTAGTAGTAGTAGTAGTAGTAGTAGTAGTAGTAGTAGTAGTAGTAGTAGTAGTAGTAGTAGTGGCGGCGGCGGTGGTGGTGGTGGTGGTGGTGGTGGTGGTGGTGGTGGTGGTTCATGTCTCCTTATTCTCGTATATTTTTATATCAGCAAATCTATCAACATCTTCACTCAGAGTCCAGAATGATAGTGTGAATAGAAATTGTATCAAGAGTAATACTAGTGGTGGTTACTGTACCAGACTATTTGTATCCTGTTGATGTTCTTATATCTACCCTTTCAAAAATAACTAACCCCGTGCGGAATGAGACATGTAGTATAGTAGTGATTGCAGACCATCACTGACAGTCTCTTTGTCATCTTACGTTCTCTTCTCAAGTTTATCAATATTCAGTCTGTACCTGCAGTTTGTACCTCCAGTCAATGTCAGTCTGTTTGGTTCTACTAGGTTAGGTTAGGTTACGTTAGGTTAAGATTTGGTTAGGTTTATGTTAGGTTGGCTTTGGTTTACGTTAGGTTAAGGTTCAGTTAGCTTAGGTTAGGTTCGGGTTACGTTAAGTTACGTTTAAAGTTAAGTTACATCAGGTTTAGATTAGGTTACGTCAGGCGTGAGGCAATGCGTGAATGAAAGAAATAAAAAGCGTGACCTCTAAGCTGCACCATTACTGAGTTTTGTGAGGAGTGTCATGTTTCTATTGTCCCTCACGTGGTCGTTATGAAAATGAGGAAAGGTTAATTGACTCCTGATTACCTGCTCGCTTTGGATATTATCAATTATACGATTTATAAGCAATTCAGATGGAAATCGCTCCGAGGATTCATTTGTTGCAGTGACGGTGGATGAACGATATCAATTGTATAAGCGGCGCCTTTTGTTCTGCAGGGAGGTGATGAAGTAAGGTGGAGTAGTCGGTGTGGATGTTGTGCATGGAGCGATGTTATTTAAAAGAGACGCAGGTGAGGAAGAATTTTAAGGTAGAATGTGAGATGAATGGAATTTCTTCATTGTGTGTGTGTGTGTGTGTGTGTGTGTGTGTGTGTGTGTGTGTGTGTGTGTGTGTGTGTGTGTGTGTGTGTGTGTGTGTGTGTGTGTGTGTGTGTGTGTGTGTGTGTGTGTGTGTGTGTGTGTGTGTGTGTGTGTGTGGTTTGTCTCATTTCTGTCTGTTTGTATATTTGAGTGTCTATTTCTGTATCTTTCTTTTATCTCTCTCTCTCTCTCTCTCTCTCTCTCTCTCTCTCTCTCTCTCTCTCTCTCTCTCTCTCTCTCTCTCTCTCTCTCTCTTCTGTCATAACCCTTTTCCTGGCTTCCGCTCGCACCCTTCATAGCGGAAGCATTAACGTCCCTACACACACACACACACACACACACACACACACACACACACACACACACACACACACACACACACACACACACACAATGGAAACGTCTAAGGAAGTCTCGTTCTGTGCAACCTTCCCCTTTCCCCTTCAAAAATAACTAATCGCCTGCGGAAAACCTCTCAACCTGTCCGGCGTTATTATGGGTATTGCTGTACTGAATGATAGTCTCGTCTTGTCAGGAGGGACTTCATAGTTTCACTGCTATTTGCGACATATTTCTTAAATCACTGAACACTTTGAGGTACCTTTCTTGTTGTACATTTTAATTTAACACTATATTGGCCAGAAATTCCACTAAAAACCTTTTCTTCTACTCTTTCTTTCTTGTAGGCATTTATAAACATTTCATACTCTATGTTTGGTGTCTTCAATAGTTGCATATCACAAGAAAATAGTTAACATTGTATTTTTTCCTAAGTGAGAGGGGGAAGCTGGCCAAGGGCATCAAAAAGAGCAGAAAAAAAGATCCACTTAGAATGTCAATCCCTGTGCAGATTGGAGAGAGTTAGCTAAAAGAAAGGGATAACTGTCTTGAAACCTCCCTCTGTGCTGGAAAGATTTCATTAAGGCGTCAATATTAAGTCGTGTTCTGTAAGGTTGTAGTTCATTCGAAGGCTCTGGTAGTCTTGATATGTTTCCTTAATTTCCTAAGATGATTGCTTTGCTTAATCATTTTAGTTCCCTTTCTTTTCTCTCTCTCTCTCTCTCTCTCTCTCTCTCTCTCTCTCTCTCTCTCTCTCTCTCTCTCTCTCTCTCTCTCTCTGTGTCGACTAATTTCGCCTTGTCTCGGGAATATCCTGGAGATTTCCTACGCATGGTACACTTGTTACGTTTAGTTCTTTTTGAGTTTCTGGTCTTGCCAAGTGTCGTGAATTGCAAAGGGGAAAAGAAGTAAGAGTTTTTATAACGTTAGCACGCGCCAAATGCTGCAAACTGGAAGGCTAAGGAGAATATAAAGTGTTTTGTAATGTTAATAAACGCGTATCCAATTCATATCAGCAAATTAAATGTAATGTGGTGTATACATTAGTGTGTTTAACTTTGTGTGCGTGTGCGTCATGAATATGGACTTAATTTGGACAACACTAGAACATTAAAACCTACGGAAACTGCAAAAGGCCACTCGGTGCACACAAAGCAGCTCCTGGCCAACTGAAACTCATTATTATTAGTAAATATTCAGTAAATTGAAACACACCAGCCACGATAACAAAAAACACAGAAGACTGCAAACACCACTTGTCTGCAAACAATAACAGCAACAACAACAACAACAACAAAATAACTCCAGCTCAATTATTTACCATCATCATCCAGGAATTTGTAAACACACTGTCAGGAAACTAAACTATTTTGTCCTTTATTGTCTTTCAAATCATACAATTTCTCTTCAGTATTCGCAAAAGTGTTCTTAGTTTCTAAATTTGTAAACTCATTTTCAACAAACGAAACTAAATATAGGTCTAATCTTTCTTTTCTTCTGTAGTTTCGTTTTTCAGAGCGACATTATAATCAACTTTTTTTTTTTTTTTCTTTTTATTATTTTTTCTCCTCGTCGGACTCTAAAAAAAAAAAATAATAACAATAATAAAAAGAAAAAAGAAGTAACAAATTAAACGATATTACATGACACTTTTAATTTACTCTTCTGATTCTTTTTTGGAAAGCGACAATATATAAACTACCATTTTTTCATTTTACTCATTTTTACTCCAGCAGTCGGAATACAACCCGTAAAAGGAAAAAAAAAACTAAACTACAATCCCTCACTCCTTTCATTTCTTCTTTTACAGTTTCATTTTAGGAAGCAACAATAAAACCAGTCCTTTTTCTAATAATCTCTCCTATCTTACCTCACTCTCCAACCCACTCTCTAGCAAGCAAAAAAAAAAAAAAAAAAAACCTCTTATTACTGTTACTTCCCTTCTTGCTCCAGGCTTCCACTTCTTTATGTGATTAACAACTTAAGCTTCCTGCAGAGGAGGAGGAAGCAACAGCACAGGAAATGCATGCACCTCAGGAAACCATGGATATGATGAATTAGACGAAGTAGTGGCGGAGGGCAGGGACAGGGCGAGACAGAGAGAAAGAGAGAGTGAGAGAGGGAGGAGGGAAAATGAAGATACAATAGCATAGCAAGGAACTCATTACTGTGTGTGTGTGTGTGGGTGGGGGGCGGTGAAAGTGCGCAGTTGTGTTTTCAATTCTTGCATTCTATATAAATTTTCTTTCAATTATTGATACTTTTGCTGTTGTTTTTCTCTTATTTATTTTTAGCTCGTAAGCTGTAGTCAGTTTCTCTTCATCTGTTTATCTGTCTTTCAGCATATTTTTGTCTCTATTCAATCGATTCATCCATCTATGTATCTGCCCACCTATCTACCTATCCACCTACCTATCTACCAACCTACCCATCGATCTACTTAACTATCCATCCAACTACCAAGCCACTCATCTCTGTAAATGCGAGATGACGTGTATGTACCTGCAGTAATTTCTTTTTTTCCAGCACACACGTCAATCTCGTAAGCAAAGATCGTGCGTGGAGCGACTTAGGTGCGTCTGTTTAACGAAGCCCATTGCCGCCCATCACGTGCAGAGTAACGCCTCTCGTATCTCGCCGAGGACTGATGCAACACCCTCTCTTAGGCTTGTACTGAGCCCATATACCTCCCCGTAACTGTACTTATTCTTCTGGTTGCTGGCCGGTTTCCAAAAATGTCTCTACTAGTCTCTCTCTCTCTCTCTCTCTCTCTCTCTCTCTCTCTCTCTCTCTCTCTCTCTCTCTCTCTAATGGGTTTATAATGGCAAATGCTCTCTCCTAACCACCACCATATCGTTCCTTCACCTTCACCACTAGTCGTGCATAGTCGTGTCTCTTATACCTCATTAATGGACCAAATTAACCAGTAACTCAATTGCCACACGTTCAGTCAAGTTACTCGTGTCTTTGGCCCACATTGCTAGCTATTTCTTGAGCATCTTTATACTGAAATGCTCAAAGTCAACCAGTACTTCCACAATCTCGAGCTTAATGAAGTTATTGCAGTCTTCTCTATACTGTTTATGTGTCGTATGTCCCAAATGCTTCCTAATTAACCAGTATTTCTATTATTGCACGTTCAAATGACTATTATTTACTCATCTTCTATATTGTATTTCTCTCACAAAGGCTCGAAAACACCCAGTATCTCTGCTTTTCTTGCTTATTACACGTAACTTACTGATCAACCCTTCAATATTCCTATTCATCAGATGCTCAAAATTAACCAGTACATTTGATTTGTCTCGTTTAATATTGGCACTCCGGTGTTAATATGACATTGTTCTGTTCTCGCCGGTACAATGGTCGTGTCTGTATTGTGTGATATGATGAATATACTGTCAATACAATAGAGTATTTCCTGGAGACCCATTCCTACAGAGCCTCGAGTTATCTATGAGTCCATCACAATTTTCTTGCTTGTACTTCGTTATCAATGAGCGAAAAGTGTGTGTGTGTGTGTGTGTGTGTGTGTGTGTGTGTGTGTGTGTGTGTGTGTGTGTGTGTGTGTGTGTGTGTGTGTGTGTGCACGCGCACCCTCGATATTTACATTTAGTCTGCTCCCGGAGTGCATGAGGAGTGACTGTGGTGATTAGCAACGCTCGGGAAGAGAAAACCATTTAGAGAACATCATTATTACGGTCTTTTCTTGCAGAGGACACTTATTATACGGTGTCCTTGAGTGTGATATCCTAGCCAGTGCGTCTTTCTTTAACAGGACGTCGTTTCTACAGTCCCTTTCTTGAATAGGACTTACTTTTCAGAGTGTCTTTGTTATGTTATGCTGGTGTATGCCGTCACGGTGGCTGGGAAGCGAGAGAGGCGAGGACGTAGCCTGTGTTAAGTGAGGCATGCACGAGACTCTTTTTCTGCTGCCTCTCTCTCCTCTTGTGTTGCGGAGCTAATGATGTGAAGACTGAGAGAGTACCAGTGTCGCCTTGCTTGGGATATACTCTCCATGTCCTCGCTGTGAAAGATGACTCTGGATAATAACAGTTAGCATTTTCACAAGGATCATGACCTGACAATAGGGAAATGGCAAAGAAGTGAAATTTTTTTATATATGTTCTTTACTCGCTTGCTTTATATAAGTATCCTGGAAGTGAGAGAGACCTTGGATAATAACAAAGAGCGTACCCCGATCTAATAACACTAAGAGCTGGAATGTTACCCTGTCTAACAATCTACTAACTGGAATGTTCCGTCTAAGAAAACTGCTAAGTGGAATGTTCCCTGTCTAACAAAAACTACTAGCTAGAATGTTCCGCTGTCTAATAATACTCCACTTCTTTAACCAATCAATATCTCGTCTAAAATCCAGGTGGAATTGAAAAATAACTAACGTGATCCATGTCTGAGTGATGAAAAAGCTAAAAAAACAACTGTGTGTGTGTGTGTGTGTGTGTGTGTGTGTGTGTGTGTGTGTGTGTGTGTGTGTGTGTGTGTGTGTGTGTGTGTGTGTGTGTGTGTGTGTGTGTGTGTGTGTGTGTGTGTGTGTGTGTGTGTGTGTGTGTGTGTGTAGGAATTATTTTTACCTGAACAAGAATTTTCTCTTTTTGTACACCATGGAGTTCTCATACGAGGTCAGAGTTTTCCCAGTTGTACATCAATTCTGAAACCAACACGAGCGAACTTGCAAATACTCGACCTGGTCACCGGCAGCTGCTACACTATTAAAAGCACTCTTAATTATACAGGTAAATGAAGCGAGCAAGTGTGTGGGAAGATGAGGAGCTGCGACCATGAGGAGCGAAGCGAGTATTGCATGAACGAGGCTGTGTGAGGAGTGTGAGGAGTGAATAGGAGAAGGAATGCGGAGGAACTTGTGAGAGCGATATTTTGTACTGAAAGGGTTATTTCGGGTTGCAGTTCTCTCTCTCTCTCTCTCTCTCTCTCTCTCTCTCTCTCTCTCTCTCTCTCTCTCTCTCTCTCTCTCTCTCTCTCTCTCTGCTGTGGACACGCCCGGTGGGATTAAAAAGATCCTGTGCCAGTATTGACCAGAGAAGCAATTTTGCAGATGTGAGACGCGGGACCTTCTGGCGATCACCTCCTTCCAGCCCCACATGACTTGGCGCGCCGGGGACTAAAAATATAAGTCTACATGGTTCTTCCCTCTCTCTCCTCTCTTTCCCTCTATCTTACACTCACTACCACCACCACTCAATCAGACAACTATCTCCACTTTATCACCTCTCCATTTCTTCTCGGTCTTGATGGAGGTGGGTTGCGTTAGGTTACATTAATTTCTACTTGACTTATAGACACTGGAGTTGGAGGTATAATTTCTTCAGGGAACTGTACTGATAGCCACAGAATTCAGGTTTTCTAGATGTTTTCTTTGTAAGCCTTCGATGTGAACTTATAGAGAGGGTTAATGCAGTATAGCGTGTTGCTCTCTCAGTTGTCAAGACATTTTTAAAAGAGATGATGAAGTAAGGCAAAATAAAGAGGTACGCCTTCGATGTGAGTTTTGTATAGAAGGTTAATGAAGGAGTGAGTGTAACGTGTTGCTTTCTTTGTTATCCAGACATTTCCTAACGAGATGAAGAAATAAAGGGTTAATGATGAAGGAAAATAAAGAAAAAGCTAAGATAAAGGGTTAATGACAAAGGAAAAACTGAAATAAGGTAAGGTAAAGGGTTAATGAAGGAGTATAAGGTGTTGGTCTCTCAGTTACATATAAACATTTCCTAACGAGATGAATAAGAAAAAGCTAAGATAAAGGGTTAAGATAAAGAGAACATTTCTAACGAGATGAATAAGTTAAGATAAAGAGAGGTAAGGGGATGCGAGAACACAATATCAAGGGATTAGAAAACAAAACAATTTCAGAAGGAAGAATAAAAGAAGTAAGAAACGACAAATCAGACATCAAAAGAGAGGGAGAAATAAGACAAAACATCTAAAACGAAAAATTTAAACTCAAATAAGGTAAAGGAAAACATGAAAGAATAAAGAAATACAAGAAAAGAGACAAATGGAAGCACGGAAAGGTAAATTAAAACAGCTAAAGAAGTCACACAATGAAAAATAAAAGATTGAAAATGAAAATAGATAAGAAAACCTTGACAAGACAAAGAAGAAGCAAAATAGAACAGAAAAGATAAGGCAGTAAAAGGCGAGACGAAGTTAAAACACAGGAAAAGAAACTAAAACGAGATTAGACACAAAACAAAAAAACAAACCAGATAACAAAAGAAGGGATTGACGAGAGAGAGAAAGAGAGAGATTATTGCACTTCCAAGCCGCATGAAAGAGACTCAGTGACATTGATGGTTTATGGAAAAGGCCTGGAATTACCTTTATCAAACCCATGAAAGCTCAGGTAAATGGGAGGAAAATGACTCTCCATTCCTCCTCCTTTTATGATGAAAAGGAGGAGAGCCAGAGCAGAATTTTATGATCGGGATAAATCATGGCAGGAACTTGAAACTACTCCAGATGAAAGGGGAGAAAAATAGACAAGTGGTAAACTCATCTTTAGCTTATCGTGTTGAGGGAAGGAATGCGCTGGACAAGAGGTACTAGTATGCCTGGAGTCTTGCGTTGTTGTCTGTTGGTGGGGTAGGATCTCACAGAAGTAGCAGGACTGTACAGCGAGGAAAATAAGGAAGAAAGGTAAGGAAGGGAAAGGAAAGTAATGATGTACTTGTTATGATGAGAGAGAGAGAGAGAGAGAGAGAGAGAGAGAGAGAGAGAGAGAGAGAGAGAGAGAGAGAGAGAGAGAGAGAGAGAGAGAGAGAGAGAGAGAGAGAGAGAGAGAGAGAGAGAGAGAGAGAGAGAGAATATTCACACACCTACTTAATAATACAACTTCTGCTTCACCACTCCTAAAACACACACACACACACACACACACACACACACACACACACACACACACACACACACACACACACAGCTTGGAGACAAAGTAAGGAAACAAATAGCACACACACACTCACACACACACACACACACACACACACACACACACACACACACACACACACACACACACACACACACACACACACACAAACACACACACACACACACATACACATACACACACGCACACAGCTTAGACACACAGTAAGAAAATAGATAGCATGGCGCACGGAGGCATAACATATACATAATAATTATACAGGATTACAACATACATAGACACGACATAAAGCTCAAATAGAAAGAGAAATACACATTGTCTTCTGCCGGTTTGACAACTGTGATGGAAAGTCAAGGAAATGAACGTGATCCTTTTAAAACAACATGAGTAAAACATTTCCAGCTCTTTCTCTCCTCTTATCTCTACTTTTCTCTCTCTCTCTCTTTCCCTCTCTTCTTTTTTTCTCCTCATTGTCACCTGAGGCAGTTAATGTTACCTGTAATGGACAGACTCAACGAAGGCAGGAAATGCGTTTTAAAATATGTTATGGTGCTACGGTTTCAATATAAGCATTTTTTGTTTTCTACAACGTTTCGCTCGATGTCTTCTCTCAGTTACTAATGGAATAGAAATGGTTCATATTTCTAATTAAGAGTGTTTTCATGATTATAGCGGCAGTTTTAACAAGTGTTTCTGGTATTTTGACTGGGATGTAATGGAGGTTACTGGAGTTTTTAAGTGTACATATTCAATATTATAGTGAGTTTAATCAACAAGGATTTCTGTTGCTACCACTAGACTGCGGTATATAGGTATTATGTTTCTAAGGATGTTTTCACGACTACAGTGACAATTAAACTAAGATATCTTCATTTTTTGTTACAGAGAGAGAGAGAGAGAGAGAGAGAGAGAGAGAGAGAGAGAGAGAGAGAGAGAGAGAGAGAGAAAACGAGCCAAGATATGACCGTAAGCCCAAAGTTGTCTTCTGATTCATTACATCCTGTCTCGAAGTATTATGGAAATGAGGCAGTCGAGTCTTGAAGGTTGGCGGAAGCGATCAAATAAAACGTCAATGAATCTAAAGCTCTTCAAGGAAACATTAACGTCACCATCACCATCACCACCACCACCACCACCACCACCACCACCACCACCACCACCACCACCACCACCACCAGCCATGTGTTTTCATGATTGCAGTGACAGCGTGGAGAGCGGATGGAAGACTTGGGGAAACGAGGACTTTTCATGGACAAAAAAAAAAAAAAAGAAAGAAAAATAAAACTGGAGGGATTGTTTTAGGAGGCGAGTGAGAAAGTGACATTGACAGAATAAAAAAAAAAAAAAAAAAAAGAAAGGAAAAGATAAGAAAAAACTTGGAATTTCTGACTGATTATCCCTTTGGTTTCTGAA
>NC_059293.1:12511003-12566003 GCF_017591435.1 Portunus trituberculatus
GGCGAGCGTCCCTTGGGTAGTCTGGACCTGAACCAAGAAGAGACGGATGACTTGTTAAAAAAGAATGAAAGGGAAAGTCGGATTGAGGGAGCAACTTGAGGGGGAGACTGCGTGTGATATACCAAAAAGGTAGAAAAAAAACATATGAAAAAGAAAAGCGTGTGAGGAGAACTGTGAAAGAGAACTGAGGGGAGAGGTAGGGCAGGAGACATGAAAGGACATAGATACGAGTAACTGGGAGCTGCTCTCTCTCGTGGAGTGTCCATTTAACCGCTGCATCAGAAAGTTGTGCACATAAACAGGACTCGCTTGATCACTCCTATCCACATCTATCATGAATAAAGGTACAGTACAGCTCCTCTCTTAATGCGCCACTCTCCTCTCTACAGTCTTTCACGTTTTCCTTCCTTATATTTAAGAAGTTTTTGTAGCGTGCTTCCTTTCAGATATGTTCCAGTGATCACTGACTATTTTTTCTTTTCACTACGAGAGCCAGAGGTGATGACAAGACAATACCTTGATTTTTTTTTTCTGAGATGTGGGAGATATCTGACAACACTCATAACTCGCCAGATAGAAAGCCCACACTCCACATAACAGAAAACGTAGTAGTGGAAGAGAAAACAGAAGTTCTACAGATAAACTGAAAAGTAAAATCTTTGGATTTTTGCTTAAGGTCTCTGATCTGCTAATGTCCGTTCAAACTAGAAAAATAAATAAACATACAAAACACCTCCAAGTTTCACAAAGGCGCAAGATTCTTCGCACCCACTTTTAAAGGGGCCAGGGTTCAGGGAACGAGGTCACCAAGTCAGTGGACTCCTCCCAAAAAGATATCAGTGAGAATAGATTATCGAGACCCATTGAGTATAACGATCTCCGAGATTTGCAATATCACTGAGACTCGGGGCGGTGTCAGGTGTTCACTTTCAGATCACGAACCTCGCTCTCTTTGTCTGCGAGTCTGCCAGGTGGCCATGACCACATATTATAGAGGGAGCATCCTGGCCGCCACAATGAGAGATGTAACACTCGCTGTTTTAAACAAATGTCGCCTTTCCTTCCTTCCAACCTCACTGTCACTTGGCAATCGCACTACGTTGAGTTAACGGATGTCTGGTGCAGACTGGGGCATTTAGGTTCATATAAAAGAGATTTTCTGGTTATGGCGTCACCTCCAGACCTGATAAAATGCAAAGGGGCAAGGGGGTCGTGTATCAGCCTCCCTGTAAATTCCTTGTTAATAGGCTGATTGTCCTGCAATGCGATGCAGGCTGGTCACATGTAAAATAGATATCCTGATCACAGCTGCACTTCCAGCCTTCAGATGCAGCACAATTGGCGAGGAAGCGTGTGTCAGTCTCCCTCTTTATTCCTAAGCATTCCTAAGTATTAGAGGGATTCTATAAATATTTGGTGCAGTCAAACAAACGAGCATCACTTACCTTTGGGCTCACAATCACTTGCTTAGTTTTGACATTTTAGAGAATAAACAGTTCCTCAAAACGTGGCTGTATGTTGGGGAACAGTTTGTCTGACGGCGTTCGGTAAGTCTCGCGTGTCTGACTGCAATCGTGTGTCTGGGAGAGGAAGCAAGGTCACCTCAGGCAGGAACGTGTATTAACTTGTGTATCTAACCTTTATAGGTGAGTATTCCTCGAATCTTAATCTCTCATTGATGTAAAAACGTGTGAGAAATCAAGAGTGGTCCCTTCTATTTCTTTCATACAGCCAGCAACGTCCCATAAAACAGTGTATACATATTGATTATTCAACACCTTCCCTGTTTGTGTGTGTGCTCCATTTTCCGTTCATTTCAGCGTAACGGGGAGCATATAGGAAAACGTTATTCAGTCCAGAGTGTCACCAGAGCGTTCTGTCCTCGTCTGTTGTAATGGCGGTGGCGTGTGAACGATTGCTAACCCAGAAGCATGAAGGGGTTACAGCTCGTCATGGCTCGTCCCTTACACTGTTTAGCCGGTGTCTGTACTTAGGAGGCTGACAAAGGTTTCAAGGAGATGCAGGCTGAGAAGAGGAGGTTCAGGGAAGAGGGGGAGGCTGAAGACGAGTTTGGGGAGAGAAGGTTCAGGGGGGAGAAGAATGAGAAGAGAAGGTACAGGGAGGTGCACAGACAGCTATCTCTACATATGCGTCTCTTTGACGCTTACTAATGTTATGTATTAGTTTATCCACCACTACACATTCACAATTACACACACACACACACACACACACACACACACACACACACACACACACACACACACACACACACACACACACACACAGGATCATTCCTCTAATCCTCATACCAGAGCACACAAAAGCCTCGACGCGTCACCTCCAGCATTTCAGTCTAGCTTCAGTGTTTGCTGAGACAACCAGCAAGGCGGCCTGAAGGCTTGCCGCCGTACGCTTCTCATCAATGTTATTCATGACTGACGAAGGAACACAGCGAGGGCGTAGCGGTGTACCAGAGCAAGGGAGTGAGAAGGAATAAGAGCTTGTCAGGAGGTGTTGAGATCCGTAAGGCTTGTATTCTGTATTGCTTGATGCTAATATCAAAGTACGCTTCTCATCAATGTTATTCATGACTAACGAAGGAACACAACGAGGGCGTACCGGTGTACCAGAGCAGGGGAATAAGAAGGAATGAGAGGTTGTCAGGTGATGTTGAGATACGCAAGGCTTGTATTCTGTATTTCTTGGTATTGGTATCAAAATATAACGGTGTGTAATTAGTTTATTTTCCTTATCACGTACTTTTGTCGGTAAACAAAAATTACTCGCATCGTTACTTCCCTGAGTATCTGTCACCGTTCAAATGGCCATAGAGATCAAAGTCAGAATCTCAAAGGTATTTCTTTTTTTATCAAAGTTGATTACCATCACTAGAAAACATTTTTGAATACCAGTATTTTGTAACCACTTTCTGTTCTCAAAAACGACTACTTTCAAAGACCACAGTAAATATCAGTCAAGTTTCCAAAGGTGTTTTCTTTTCGTATTTAAGAGGTTTCTTATCAAAGCATCATCAGAAAATGTTTTTGATTAATGGTTTTCTGAAACAGTGTGTGCTCTCACCAGGACAGTTTTCAAGGGTTGCAGAGATGATTAGTCAAGTTCCTAAAGATGGTTTTCGTATTTCAAAGGCATTCTTACTAAACTGTCACTAACATGAAATAAAAAAAAACTCAATACAATCCACTTCAACCTGTTAAAAACTAGTCGAGATAAAGACCCGAAATGGATAGAAAGATTGGACCGGGTCTGGTGCTCCGGTGGCCAGCCTCAAAAATGGTGTGGTCATGTCCGGGTCACAAAAGCGGCCATCACCCCAGAGTGTTTGCCCAACGACATTTTCTCCAATAGTCGACGTGTTGAGAAAACCGACTCGTCCAAACCCCCAAACAGCCTTCGATCGCGGCAGGAACATTTTGTCGAAATTTTTAACTCTTCTCGTCTCTATATTTTGGTCGAACGAAGTAAAAAAAAGAGAGAAAAATAACATTAATAGTGCGGGTATGAAGGCCGCGTGATGGAGGCAGGAACCTTCATTAAAAGTTACGGTGATACGATCTCGTCAGCGGACAGGTACCTCCTTAAAGGGGAAATCAGTAATACGGGCCAGGCACCGCACACCGCGCCGCCAGCCAGCTACCCAGTCAGCCACCACCACCAGGCGTCCTCCAAGCACCACACACCAACCAGACAGACAGTCACCACCAGACATCCTCCGCACCACACATCAGCTAGCCAGCCAGCCAGCTTGCCAGCCTCTACGCACCACACACTGCTCCGCCAAACAGCCAGCCAGCCAGCCATCACCAGACATTTTCTCCGCACCACACACCAGCCAGCCAGCCAGCCAGCTTGCCAGCCTCTACGCACTGCTCCGCCAAACAGCCAGCCAGCCAGCCATCACCAGACATTTTCTCCGCACCACACACCAGCCAGCCAGCCAGCCATCCTCCCCGTATCACATATCGCCCCGCCAGCCACCCAACCACCCACTTGGCATCCTCCCCTCACCATACATGACACCCCTCCACCTCCCAGATGCTACACCGGGCAAGTCACTCCAGTCGCAGCCTTTTCTGAGTGGCGCTATATCAAAATTATAATGCCTCTAGGAGTGAAAGAGTTTGATGTGAGTGATGTGACGGCCCTGTCAGATGGTTGCATGAGCTCAACAGGTGCGGCAAACGAGGCTAAGAGAAGCTCATAATGATCCAGATACGCGTGCACTCCGCCGGTCAGCGAGGACATCCGAGGCATACGAAGGCTATTCTCAAATGTGCTGTGTCTCGCTAATTCTCAAAAGTGATTATTGGAGTTTTAAGGAGAGTTTCTATGATTCAAGTGAAGGTTTAGTAAGTTCTCCAGATCTTCAGTAGGACAATCACGACTAAACATGTCTCTGCTCCGTGAAAAATAATCTTGATTTCGAAGCATTTAAAAATTCATATGTCTATCTTTCGTTTGATTCGTGATATATACCGCCATATTCAGAAACGCTTCCCTCTCTCACAGTGACCATTTTCAAAGACCACAGAGACGATTAGCCGAGTTCTAAACAGCATTTCTCCAGTTGATAATGGAGAAAACTTGTTAACGTCACTAGAATTACAGAAACACCCTTAAAAACCCATGTCACTTCAACTAGAGCCCTTTGAAAATAGGGAAAGTGCGGGACGTAAGTGTTTGAGAATATGGGCCATAATGCCACTGAACGGTCAATGACACTTCTAAATGTGTGCACTTTGAACTTGTCTTGAAGGATCTTGTTTGTCTCTAGAATAGCCATCCTCATAAGCAACCTCGATGTTTCCGGTTGAGGAGTTGGTTCTCAGGTTCATATAGGGTCATTGCTCCTCACTATCTTTCTCTTTTCAATAGGGCTGTCTTCCTCCTCTTCACTCAACCCTTTCTCCGTCTCAAATAGTCTCCTATGTATTCCTTCCATCATTATTCTGGCTATTCGTGTCCTCTTCCGTCATTTTATCATCTCCCAACGTGATCTGTGAGGATGGAAGCTGTGAAAGACTGAGAATGGATATGGAAGTGGACGGCAGGTGGAGGGGAGGAAGACCCAAGACTACATGGAGGAACTGCATTGTAGAGGATGACAGGGAGAAGTTGGACATTGGAATGGTGGAAGGACAGAATTAGATGGAGGAGACTCATCAAAAACAGCAATCCCGCATAAAAACAGGATAATAATAATAATAAAAACAAGAACAAGAACAAGAACAAAAACAAAGAACAAAAACAACAAGAACAAGAACAAAGAAGAACAAGAACAAGAACAAAAAAAGAGGAAGAGGAAGACGAAGACGAAGACGAAGACGAAGAAAAGAAAAAGAAAAAGAAAAAGAAAAAGAAAAAGAGGTAGAAGAATGTGAACATCTATGAGGCTGGCGGGGCGGGTGGCGAGCCAGATACTGTTACAACCTACGTGGTGGCGAGGCTGCAGGATGCTCAGCCAATGCTAGTATCGAGGTGTCTTATCCAGCTCGGACATGTAGCTCAGTGGTGTGCTTTGAACCTTGCACTGCCAGACTCTTTCCCTCGTCCACGCTGAAGCCTGAGATAATTAGGGTTGTCCCAATGGACGTTTGTTATTTTTTAAGTGGAGAAACACAACGTGGATTTTATCATTTTCTCTCTTTAGTCTTCTGTCCTGTCTTTCCTACTTCAATCTGTGGCGAATGACTGATAAGGTAAATATGAACCCTCTAGTCCTTACCTTTATAAAAACGTGGATTGCTAAGTTTTTTGTTAGCTTTCCGTCGCTGTGTCTTTTCTACCATACGATCTCTTTTCTCACATTTATTTTCATCCTATGTCCTTGCCTTTATAAAAACGGTGGATTGCTAAGTTTTTTGTTAGCTTTCCGTCGTTGTGTCTTTCTTCTACCATACGATCTCTTTTCTCACATTTATTTTCATTCTATACACCCTGGCTTACATTATTTTCATTATCATTTTTTGTACTAGATTCATGTTAGTCCTGAAGAATTTCGGCTTCAAAAAGTATAGCCACATTTCCTTTCCATCATCATTCACTGGTATACCTCACGATGTTTATTACTAGCTATAAATAAATGTCCAAATACTCAAATGGCCATAAAGCCCAAAGTGGATTATACATTTATTTCTTGCGATCTATTCCGTGTCCTCCCTTCTATCTGTAAAGAGTGACTGATGGACGTAACATGATCTTTTCCCTCATACTCGTACATCCATGCTTTCATTCTGCCTTTTCTCCCCTGCATCGCTTAATACTAACCTCATCAACTTTTGTGTCAGGCAGAGTCGTGCATCAAAAATGAACGCTGTCTCTTTTCGCGTCCTCCTCACAACAAGCTCGGCGTCCTCCGGTGGGTTAACATTATTTCTCATTACCAAAATGTGGAAATGAGTGGACAAGATACGTACAACAGTTTCATATTAAATTTCATACTCTCTATTATCATCATTCAGTTTTTGTTTTGTTTTTCCCGCATTGTTTTCAGAATGTATGAGTAAAATATTTCTTACTTTATTTAGGTGTTCCTCTTTATCTGCCTGAATTGTGGATGATTTCATGGAAACGAATGATGTTAACGAGAGAGAGAGAGAGAGAGAGAGAGAGAGAGAGAGAGAGAGAGAGAGAGAGAGAGAGAGAGAGAGAGAGAGAAATGTGTCCAAGTGGGAGGAGCAGAAGTGACTACCTGGCGGTCACTTTCTCTTTCCTGTCCATGGAATATGAAATCACCAGCTGTCATGACTCTGAACAAGAACGACAGTCTGTCTGTCTCTCTCTCTCTCTCTCTCTCTCTCTCTCTCTCTGATTTCTTATATTTCCCATTCTTTTTTTCTGTTAGTTTCGTTTCTTTCCTCGACTCTCTCTCTCTCTCTCTCTCTCTCTCTCTCTCTCTCTCTCTCTCCCAACCAGTGGCGCCATTTAGGATGTAATGAGGCGGTGCACTGTTCACACTCCGGCAAAGTTCCCGACAAAAGGTCTTCGCCTGGGGGTCGCTTAACAATTTGCCTTCTCATAGCTGGCAAACTAGTGCACGCATCGCCACCACGGGACTCGTATGCACGCTATCCCTCACTTAACATTCTGAGTGGGAACTTGCGGCATCATCCCTTGTGAGGAAATACTTGGAATGCTTGAAAATTACCGACTCCGTTTATCTCGTCCTGTTAACCTTCTCACTGGCCAAGCATAATTCTCGTAGGTTTTTACAAGTTTTTAAATATTTGTATTGGTAATCCTGTCTTTTGAAATAATCTTTAATCTCAATAACTCGGCGAAATTTACATCATATTTTAATTATATATGGAGTGAATATGGAGACTATTTCTTAGAGTGCCTTCATTGTTGGTAAAATAGGCAACTACTATCTATATCTTCGTAATATTCTTATCTTGAAATACGATAAAGTGAAAGTGATGCCCTATTGTAAAAATATTTCAGATAAGTAATAATCGGAAAAGGGCCTCAAGCTTTCGCATTCCCATTTCTTCTTGGTCTTCATCTTTTTAAATGCAAGAGTTGAAAAGGTTAGATTAGGTAAGGTAGGTTAAGTAAGAGTTACGACACGTTATATTTGGTAAGGTAAGGTTAAGTTAGGTTAAGTTTGGTTGGGTTAGGTTAGCTTAGGTTAGGTTAGGTACATTGGCCAAGGGCTATATGAACGCAGGAAGAGAGGCCTGCGAAAAGTTCCTGACTATCAAGAAGTTCAGTAGTTCATATACTCAATCGCTTTACAATTAATGAGTCTTTCATGGCTCCAAAACGATTTCTCTTTACATGTAAACGTTGACAAAATCAAAAGTTAATGTGACATGCGTAGCAACATCTGACCCTGCCTGTGATATGAATACATTCATCTAAATCAACGAGACATCTATCAGAGGAGACAAATTTGAAACAAAACGGAAACCGAGCGTGGCGAGTGCATCACCTGATCCCGCGTGTGCTAAGTGGATACTTTTGCCTGATGCTTGCACTATCTATCACTTTAACAAGAGCACAAAGGGACGCCTAGAATAGATTTCCAGGTATATGAAAATGAGGGAGGGAAGAAAGAGCGTTCATGTATATATCAGCTATTGGCTTTCATTATATTCCTTCTCCACAAACCTCTCCTCTCTCATCCATTCCATCCATCCTCCCCCAAAAAACAAGGCCTATCAATCCAACCAAATTAATATCATTTTTCTCCTTGAATCGTCAAATTGAAGTTATGAATCAATTAAAAATGTGAATTAAGTCAGTCAGTCAGTCAGTCAGTCAGTCAGTCAGTCAGTCAGTCAGTCAGTCAGTCAGTCAGTCAGTCAGTCAGTCAGTCAGTCTCTCTCTCTCTCTCTCTCTCTCTCTCTCTCTCTCTCTCTCTCTCTCTCTCTCTCTCTCTCTCTCTCCATCAAAATGCAAATTCACTGCCACCCCTCGAAGGTGCAGGGTTTGGAGACATCAAATTGGGTCGCAACGCTGCAAGTAGCCTTCCTGCCTCGCTTCCCTTTGTACCAGATTAACACATTTGCTGCCTTTCTCGCTTGTCACTTTCCTTCACCTTCCTCTTTACCGCTTCTTCGTCGGGGCTTTGTACCACTCCAGAAACGAGTGCAATAGTGGGGGACTTCCATGCCGTAGTGACGTGTTTCTCTCCCTTTTTCTTCTGGTTTTCCCGCCACCTGCGAATGATTACAGAGGCGCGAGGGGCATAAAGGAAAGGCGGTCTGGCAAACAAACTTGAAGGAGCGTGTCAATAGAAGCCGTAGTGAGGTGTGTGTTTTCTTTTAATCTCATTCTGATTGGGTGCGCATTCTCCTCTGCTTTAGATCGAGAGAGAGAGAGAGAGAGAGAGAGAGAGAGAGAGAGAGAGAGAGAGAGAGAGAGAGAGAGAGAGAGAGAGAGAGAGAGAGAGAGAGAGAGAGAGAGAGAACCAAACAGAAAAATAACCTATCAGACAAACAGACTAACAGACACAGATCATGTCAAAACTAGATTTCTCTAAACACATCCCAAAATCAGTATCTGGTTGAAATTTAATCGCCAGAAATGCGCCAATACGCGGAGATTTACATATGGGTGGGCACTACACATCCACTCCACCTACTCCACGGGAAACCATCTAACCTAACCCAAACCTAACCTAACCTAACTTAACCTAAACCCAACCAAACCCCAACCTAACCTAACCTAACTAACCTTACCCTAGCCACTTTAAATTAATCAGAAGACAAAACTTTTTCTACCTGGATGTTGCCAAAGTGTCGGCTGATTTTTTGACGCGGGAAATTCAAAACACTATTTGTGACAAAAATGCATCACCTTAACTAAACAACAAACACTGAAATACAAACGTGTACATTCCAGCAGCAGTACATATCCACTTACCCCACGGGAAAGCATCTAACCTAACCCTAACTTAACCCAACCTAAACCCATTCCTAACCTAACCTAACCTAAATCTAACCACTTAGCTAAACAACGAACACTGAAATACAAACGTGTACATTCCAGCAACATTACATACGAGGACACTGTGAAGTAATATTATTTAGACACATTTTCGACGGGAGACTCAACAGAGGATAAATAAAAAGTTGAATCGAGTTTGATATTTGAGGAAAGCTACCCCCTCAAAAAAAACAAAGCCAGGAATTTCTATAGAGGTTAACAAGCACGCACGCACACACACACACACACACACACACACACACACACACACACACACACACACACACACACACACGACAAAGCCATGGCCATCAAGCGCTGAGGCAGGGAGAGATAAAAGAAGACTCTGCAGAGTTTCCTAGACCTTAAATAAACTGTCGTATAAAAGGTGCGCGACGAGAGAGAGAGAGAGACTTAAACAGCTGTTGGGAGGAAAAAGGACACAACCCACACACTCTGTCATTATACAGGTAAAGTGAATTATACATCTTGCAAGTCGAGAGGAAAAATTTTAAAAAGAACGTCAAAGGGAACATTCTTTTTTGAGTTTAATACGGTTGTTGAGTAAAATATAGTGAAATGTGTCCATATTATGACAGAGAGAGAGAGAGAGAGAGAGAGAGAGAGAGAGAGAGTTTCCTGCCGCATGACTGTCGCCTTATTGCCTAAAACTCCGCTGCTTTAGACTTGACAGAGACGCAGCTCCCATATATCTTTCCCAAGCTTAACTGAAAAGAGACCAGGTTTAATTTTGCTCCCAGCGGCACAAAAGCTTCACAGAAAACATTAGTTATGGTCACACAACTTTCCATTTTCTTCCCTGGAATGGCAACACGTTTTTCGTACGAGTTGTATGATCATTATTTTTTTAAAGGAATTCATGTCAAAATCCTGAACTGAGAATTCGTGGCATGTGGAAACAGGAAAAGTAGTAAACATTTTCCTCTTCCTTTTCAATTTAGACGACAGTGTTGCTGCCTCTGTTCCACCTAAAACTTAAACTAACCTAACGCATCGAAAACAAAATTTTGGTGCCTAACCGGAAAACAGAAAGAAAAAGCGGTTTACTATATTTTCTCTTCTCTTCCACCAGTACTCTGCAATTCAATCGACATTTTTTCTGCCTCCGTTCACTCTACTACATGACCTAACATAACATAAATGACTCCCAACATGAAAAAATAAGTACTTTTCTATACCCCTTTCTTGCAACATTCGCTCTTCCATCCAGACCACACTGTTGCTGCCTCTATCCCCTATAAAACCTATCACAATATAACATAAAACTTTTGGCGCGAAACATAAGAAAAAAAAATACATCTCTTCTTTGCTACCACCGCTCTTCAATCCGAACTACACTGTTGCTGCCTCTAAAGCTGCACTCTTTCCTCACTCTTGTTTCTCCCTCACTTCTCACTCCTCAATTATTCTGATGTGTGACACCTTCATCCATCTCAACCACGCAACCATGAGTGGAGGCCCAAGCAAAAAAGATTCACAAAATATTCAGCTTTTTTATCGTGCTGCCGCTAGTTTTGACATCATCGAACTCTTCAACTCCAAAACTGTCATATTTTACCTATAAGTCTTAGTCTCCATCTATATATATAGATTGACTCATATAATAAAACAGTGTTACGAGTTTTTATATATCCAGAAGTTTTTTTGATTAATCTTTTACCTCAAATGTGACAGCCTAAATTCCTGATTTCTTTAGTGATGCCAAGTGATTGTATGACTGTTCTGAGGGTACCAGGAGTGAGAACATAAGAACATAGGAAAGGAGGGAAGCTGCAAGAGGCCACCAGGCCTATACGAGGCAGTCCCAGTGTGCTTAATCTACCTAATTCCATCTATCTTCCCCATCCATGAATTTATCTAACCTTCTTTTAAAGCTCCCTATTGACTCAGCCCTGACTACATGCCCACTGAGACTGAGAGCTGTATATCACTTCAGTTGTCTGGTGTTTGGATGAAGGAGAGGATGGGAAGGCAACACTTAACATATGAACAGCACACCGATTGTGTTGATCCAAGTTTGTCCTCTTGGATATGCAGCGGCTGACTCCATTACTCTCAGCACACACACCCGACAAGTCTCCAACACGCCTGCTTACTTTCACACACACACACACACACACACACACACACACACACACACACACACACACACACACACACACACACACACACACACACACACACGCACGCACGCACGCACGCACGTACCAAATCAGTTCTTCCCATAGCAACTGGCGACCAAGGCAAAGCATGAGCACTTCATATTCGCGTTCAAGTTGAAGTTGGTTCTTGAATTTTCATTAGATTCTTTGGTCGTGGGTAACATCGTGCAAGGGCGGTCCTCGGGTTAGGAGTCCCATTTTAAGGATTTGACTTCAACAATATGGACAGTGGTGAAGTAAGTCCAGTCAACCTGCTGCAATTTATCACGGCAGGAATCCTCTCTATTCAGCTCAGGACGCGCCCAGCACCTGCCGCTCAGGCGCACACATGGTGGCAGCGCTGTCCCGAACATTTTCCAACTTTTAAAAATGTGATCATTCTTACAGCTGTTGTGTAATGGCAGCTTGTAGCGCTTTAATTTACGAGGATTCACACAATACAAAAAGGACATTAAGGAAAACGTATTAATGGAAAGTTTGTGCTCCATTAATCAGAAGTTAAATATAGTCTTGATGCCAGGTCGCTTATCATCCCGAGTCACACCCTTGCTTCGCCTCGCCTCACTTCGCCACCAACGCAAGGCCATCCCTGCTTCACCCTGCTTTACTCCCCACCTCTGCCACACTACTGCCTCGCCGCCCCTGCTTAACCTTCCATCCCTTTATCCTATCCAACCCTGCCTCACCACACCTGCTTCTCTACGTCTGCCTCTTAACTCCTTGCTGCTACCAACCAACCTGTAACACTACACCTACTTTGTTACCTATGTCTAGCTACCCCTCACAGTTTACTCCTATGAATCCTACTCTGCTTCATCATAAGTATTTCGTCATTTCTGCTTCGTTTCTTCCACCACGTCACTTCTCCACCTCTGCAAAGCGACTTCTACCTAACCATCACAAACCAACACCCTTTCTAATGCAAGTTAACCAGTATTCTCAATCATTCAATCTTTTTTTTTCTGGTAAATTTCTGTATTTTCTTTTTCAGGTTTAAAGACGCTTACCATTCAATTTTTCGATGATTTCTCGCGACGTCTATTTAGTTACTAGCATTCTCGTGAGCCTTTTTCGTGAAAATCATGTTTCCTTTGGCCAATGCCCCTCTTGCATAAAAAAAAAAAAAAGGAAAAATTCATACGCTCCTTGTCGTGACCCAGTGTCGTAGAGCAGCCCAGCCAGACCACCGTACTCAAGCACCACCGAAACAAGTCTTACTCTTCTTACTCAACCCAGATTTTTTGTACGTGCGAAGCTGAAAACTGTGAGAAATATATAAGAGATTAAGAAACTTTTCTCTTAACAACTTTTACGAGGTCGTTTCAAAAAAGATGTCACTAATGCGGCCATGTTCCCTCAAAACTCTCTTGACACGAGTCCTGAAATGCGCAATTAAAGTTAGTGGAAATGGGAGAGAGAGGAGAAAAAATGTCACACCTTCCCCTTACTGGCTGGGAAGAGCTTTAGGGATTGTGTGGAGGGTTTTGGAAGGTTTGTGAGGCTGAGAGGTCGCAGAAAGGATAAAATCAGGTCTGAGAACAGCGAGGTCTGAATAAATGGAGGCTCTCACTAATTGCTGCGATGCTGAAGCCTTCGATGCGAGAATCAGTGTGAAAAATGAGTTCCCTAACGAAACGATTTTTGCATAATGGCGTGGGGGCATGGCGGGGGTAAGGACGTGTGTGTGTGTGTGTGTGTGTGTGTGTGTGTGTGTGTGTGTGTGTGTGTGTGTGTGTGTGTGTGTGTGTGTGGATGCATCGTAAAGGTCAAATTCATTACTCTTTGATAGTTGAATCTGCAATATTTCTTCCTCTCCAAACAGCCTCATTTTAGTCATTGTCAAAGCTCGGCAGCTGCAGAGAATGTGGCAAAAGCATATATATCAAACTTAACTGATTCATGACTACGAGCTTAACATTTCTTTTATGTGAGACGGATTGTGGCATAAGGTGATGACAAAAATGAGTAAAAAAAAAAATTACTGAGATGCCATTGCTAACGACCCCAATGAAGTCTCAGCTCATTCAATTATATCATAGTAGTAATAGTAGTAATCTAATGACAAAAAAGTAAATACAATAAAAAAAATACATTACGAACAATTTTTCTCATTCTTTTTGGTTCATTTAGTAAAACATAAGACACAAACGAATCCAAAGGGTACATTATCAATTGTAAATAGGAAGTACTTCACAAACAAAATTACACAAGTCACACAAATATACATCATCAAACAGTTCATTGATATTGGCTACCCATATCACAACCCACACAGACAGTGATGAAAGTAGGAAGGAAGACATCACGAGTAGACGATGAGGACAGCATGAACAGAGGATGAGAGAATGAGTAATGTGTAGACAGTGGAGGAGGAGGATGAAGGAAACAATAGTGAAGGTGAACTGTGAGATAGAATAAGAGGAAAAAACGAAATAAACTGAAAGCAATAGACAGAGTGAAGCTGGGAATTGTGAGTAAAGAGAAAGAGAGGAAAGAAAACGTAGATGCAGGATAGCTAGCGGGAGGTGGAGGAAGATATTGATGCCTGGACAGAGAAGAGGGGAAGCATAGTGGAGGGGAATACAGGCAGGAAGCGAGGCCTTGGTGGTGGAATGGGGGTGGGGCTGGAGTTGAATAGAGTGTTATTCTCTGGGCACGGAACCAAATGGCTGCAGGGAAGAGAGTAAATTTACGATCATGGAGGGACTAAAAATTTTCCGTGACTGCCTCAAAACAAACTAACTCCGCGGCGGCCGATGAGAGAACCCGCAATCGCCTCCCCACACTCCCCGCCACTACTCCCTCCCTCACCCTGACGCGCCGAAACACTGACAGCTGAAGAAAACGGATTCCAGAACACGCCTTATATTTTTTTTACAAAGCGGCGCATATTGAGTGAGGCCTGTTTGTTAGTCTCTCTCTCTCTACCTTTCCCTCTTCCTTTCCCTCTCCTTCTCCCTCTCTCTTTTCCAAAAACATCTAGAAACGAGCAGTCAAGCTACTAAAATAAATAACTACTCAAGAATTCTATCACAACTTTTACCGTAAGCTTAATCTCCCTCACTCGCCTCTCTTATGCCTTCCTTATTTCCCTGGGCAACCAACTCCCTTCATTCTACCTGTTTTGCCGTAGAATATTGACAGATACTCACAGCGTCCGTCTGAGAAGGTCACGGGATAAGGGCACCGCCAGGAAGCCTCTTGAGAAATCTGCAGGAGAGAAAAGAGCATTGAAATGATATCCTTTAGGTGATTATTTATAAAGCTTGACAGGTGCCCCAAAAAAGTTTCATCATTGTTAGTTTGCATCAGACAACTTCTAGAAAACTGTTAGCTGATTAGTTTGTGGGATAGAGAGAGAGAGAGAGAGAGAGAGAGAGAGAGAGAGAGAGAGAGAGAGAGAGAGAGAGAGAGAGAGAGAGAGAGAGAGAGAGAGAGAGAGAAAGAAAGAAAGAAAGAAAGAAAGAAAGAAAGAAAGAAAGAAAGAAAGAAAGAAAGAAAGAGACAGACAGACAGACAGACAGACAGAGAGAGAGAGAGAGAGAGAGAGAGAGAGAGAGAGAGAGAGAGAGAGAGAGAGAGAGAGAGAGAGAGAGAGAGAGAGAGAGAGAGAGAGAGAGAGAGAAAGAAAGAAGAAAGAAAGAAAGAAAGAAAGAAAGAAAGAAAGAAAGAAAGAAAGAAAGAGACAGACAGACAGACAGACAGACAGAGAGAGAGAGAGAGAGAGAGAGAGAGAGAGAGAGAGAGAGAGAGAGAGAGAGAGAGAGAGAGAGAGAGAGAGAGAGAGAGAGAGAGAGAGAGAGAGAGAGAGAGAGAGAGAAAGAGAGAAAGAAAGAAAGAAAGAAAGAAAGAAAGAAAGAAAGAAAGAGAGAGAGAGAGAGAGAGAGAGAGAGAGAGAGAGAGAGAGAGAGAGAGAGAGAGAGAGAGAGAGAGAGAGAGAGAGAGAGAGAGAGAGAGAGAGAGAGAGAAAGAAAGAAAGAAAGAAAGAGAAAGAGAGAGAGAGAGAGAGAGAGAGAGAGAGAGAGAGAGAGAGAGAGAGAGAGAGAGAGAGAGAGAGAGAGAGAGAGAGAGAGATGGAAGGGTACAATTGTGGTAGAACTGGAAAGAATGAGAGTCACAGAGGAAGAATTAAGGGACGGAAACAAATGGAAGAGACTCGTGCTTGGCGCCAACTTCTGATTCTTTGGAAACGGTGAGAGGAAAAGAAGAAACGCAAAGAGATTGATGAGAGTGCGTGATAAATTCATTAAGTGACACCTTGGGAAAAGACTAACAAGGAACAGAGACGAATTTAAACTTAAGAAAAAAAGACATGAAAAAAAAAATGCTAGAAGATTGATATAAACAAGTGAAAAATTCTGAGCACTGGAAAAAGACTACCAAGAAACAGTGATTCATTAAAGAAACGGATCAAAACTGAGGACAAAGAGACAATTCCGTGCTAGAGAACCCGTGACAGGAGCTATGAACCACAGTACCTTACACGTGAGGGCACCAAACAAACAGATCCCAAAGTAATTAAGGGGCGTTATATCTTCCTTCACTACAATAAGCATTTAACTCGAAGGACATCACCGGCAGATTTTCAGAGCTCCTGTGCCATCTTTCCGCCACGCTTGTCACCCCTCTTGTGTTTTTGTCTCCCTCACGCTGCGCTGCATTCCTTTGTTTTCAGCTTCATCAGGTCCACACTAACCGCTCACCTCGGATCTTCCTCTTAAACGCTTTGTTGTCCCATCACCGCTGTCTTCAAAGGCCACAGTAATTATCAGCGAGGTTCTCAAGAGTGTGTTTTTCCTCCTTGATTGTGTAGAAAAACTGTTAAGGTATCATTAGAATCACGAAAACACTAAAAAAATCATGAATCATAGTGTTTTAGAAGTTACTCTCATCAGCTATTTTTAAAGGCCATAGAAATTATCGGTCGTGTTATCAAGTATATATTTTTCTCATTGTCTATGAAGAAACCACTTACAGTCACGAAAACACTATTGAAAACCCCGAATAACTTCAATTAGAACATCTCATCCCTGTTTTGAAAAGCCACAGGAAATATTAGTCGGGTTCTCAAGGGTGTTTTATTCTCACTAACAATTGAGAATCGCTAAAACCATGGAAACACTCTTGAAAATTCACAGTAATTTCAATTAGACTATTATTAGAACCTGTAAAAAAAAGTTGTTATGGGAAGCAGACACGTTTAAAAGAATGGACCACAAAATCGGCGGATAACTACATATACAACTCGTCTATCCCTCCATGTGTGACTCCTTATGATAATTCTTTAACTTTGTATACTAAAGAGCCTGACTTCCCAATTGTAAACCATTACCACATCATTCATGGAAAGTTAAACGTTATAGTGCAGTGTTACAATGCTTTAAATACAAGTGACTGACTCGATGTAAAATATTAGAACATCATGAAATATAAATGAAAGTGAATGTACGTATTTCTCTCTTTTTCCTTCCCTCGTCTCTAAGGTGGTATTTCCTTCTACATTTTTCCAGCATTTGCCAAGTATTAAGTGACAATTGTACCTCCGGGATGCTAAAGGTTGTCTCCCGTGGAAAGTTTCTAATTGAATGACACTCCTGGAGGGCACGAGGCTGCAAGGGAGGGAAGAAGCACCTCGCGCCACTGACAACACAACATATAGAGGTGCGAGAGGGAAGGGCTCTATGAACTCCGCCTCTTGTTCCCCAAGATTAACAGGGAAGCAAAGGATGGCAGCAACGCGAGCATGGAAGAAATTGTCGCCCGCCCCTTGTACTCGATAAAGATACGGTTGAATTTAAGTTTTACAGGTTATGGATATGCAAAAAATCTGAAAAAAAGGAAATAATCATCAGTTTTGTAGCTTATTCATGTAACAAATATAAACCTGAAAAATATCCAAAAGGAAAAGGAAAACGATATCACTATCAACTTTATATGCTACTGATATGCCCCCAACAGAAAAAAAACCTTCGTCAGCTTTATAGGTTATCAATATGCCCAAGGTAAATCTTCATCAGCCATATAGATTATTGATTGGCTAAAGAATTCCTATATGTGATCCTTCCACTTCCCCGCAAGGGCCAAATATAATCTATATGCTTGAAAGATTGAGACAACCAAAGCGCGAGAAAAGTTCAATACAAGTAAACTTATTAAAGACCAGATAAGTATATTACAATCATACGTTTAGAATTAAGACAAAAAAAAGTACAGTACAAATGAATATCTGGGATTTAAACCGATTTTAATGAGCTAGTATCAGTAAAGTAGCAAATAAGACAAAGTACAAAGCACATGACACAGTGGAAAACTAGTAAAAAATATGGAAAACGTAATAGCCAGAGTGTACAAAAAAAGAGCAATATCAACAAATTCGTAGAGTGATATTTTCTTTTGCGTTCAGTAGACGAGAAAAAGGCTGAAAATACGCCAAGAAATAGAGACTTCGAGTTCAAGGAATGCAGAATTCTGCATCAAGCAAGACCCCTGACATCATGCCATCTCCCAAGAGGTCTCGATGCCGCTCCTGGACCCTCGCCTCTCCAGATGTTCGCTCCCTGAATACAGAGGGTCAGGACTGCCACTGTTCCTCCTCATACTTAAGACATCTCACGGTGAAGGGCGGGTGTGCAAGCTTTTCTTAACTCGCTTTCCTCACTTTTCCACTGATATAATTAGTAGTTTTGTCTGCACTTAACACAACATACAATGCATTATTAATCCTTTATTTCATCTTCGTATTTGTAATGAATTATTCTGATAAAAGATTGCTAAAAAACATAATACAATATCATTTTTTTTTCTGCACTTGTCTTTAAAACATACATTTTCTAATTTCTTGACTCTACAAATGAGACGTTACTTGATTTTAATATCTGCAAGGAGTTCTATTAATGAAAGATTGCCACAAACACTACAGAAACCTTTACTCGATAACAGCATTTCCCAATCGTGTTATCTTTCAAATTCAGTCTGATGTTACGCAAGAGCTTTATAGTATTAACTGGAGAAGATACAGCAGTCAGTACGCTAAACAAGCACGTAGCTCTTTTATACACCATAAGACTAGTTTCTCTAATACTGTGATTGGTGAAGGGAAATGTGGTTCAAATTTACACCTATTTCAATTGTATGAATATTATGGTTAGGTTACATTAGAGTAAGATCGTTTAGATTAGGTAAAGTGAAGTGAAGTGAGGTTGGGTTGGAATGGGTCGGGTTGGGTGGATCTGGTTGGTTTTGGTTGAGTTGAGTTGAGTTGAGTTGAGTTGAGTTGAGTTGTTGAACTTGAACTGAGTGGGTCAGGTTAGATTGATTTTAGCCAGGTTAGGTTACGTCAGGTCAGGTTAAGTTAGGTTAGGTTCACAGACGATTTTCAAACTTCATACAGTGACTGGTTGTCGGAGTAAATAAGGATATAATTGAAGGGCAAAAGTTATTATACTTAGATCCTGTACACGCCTTTTGTTTGCCGAGTCCTGTATTAATAAAACCGGCGGCCAGCTCCAGTCATCCTCCTCCCTTTTCTCGTTAGTAATTTCCAGACAAGCTGACTGGGCCTTCCATTACAGAATATTGCAATGAAGTGAGACTATTGTATTCATTCAATAAAATAGTTTCAGCTTTGTAGAGGGAAATGTTCTAGTCATGTACTGGAAAAGACGTATATATGGAGATCAAATTATCCACTGAAACGAACCAAGCACTGCACCTCCCTCTCTATTATTTCCTTCGCACTTTCTGATTTCTGTACGTATCAAGGTAAACTGTCCAGGAGAAAAAGAAAGAAAATAGTGAAAAACAAATAAATACAGTCTGCTTAACTTCCCACTCCCTCTCCATTGTTTTTCTTATTCACCTTTGTAATTTTGTTCGTGTTAAGTGAACTGACCAAGGGGAAAGGAAGGAAAATGATGAAAAAAAATAAATAACCTTGCTTAATTTACCTCCTCCCTCTCCATCATATTCTCTCACGTTTCTTATTTATGTTGCGTGTGGAGATCATAATGAAAATAAAAAGTAAATTGATAAAGGTCCCCAACTTGCTGCTTCCTTAACAATCAGAATCAATTAGAACTTGGCCAATTAAATCCAGTCATTTTCTTCTTATAAGTGTGAGAACATCAAACACTATGTGAACTTTGATAATATGATGCGAGGTGGTGATGTGTCAACGTTCTGATAATGGAGTGTTAACATGCAATAAGTTTCACATTAAAATATTCCTCGCATATTAATCAACTCATTCACTATTATTTGGTACATTTACCTCTAATCATTAACCAGTTCCGGGCGTTTCTTCTCGTTTTACCGCCACCTCCACACCTTATACTGCGTAGAAACTATAAAAATCTAGTCTCTTTTCATCCTTTCCTTTCTTCTAAGTGTCTATAAATATTTCATACATTCTTTTTAAATGTCTAATTTGTTGCGTATGGCAGTGAAAGTATCAATCCATATGCGAATAGAACCTTAACAGTACCTAACGCTAAAGATGCAAAAGTGATCGCAACATGACACATTTCATTTCACTTCCCTTAACCAACAATGAATTCGCGACATTGCTTAAAGTTACAGTAATTTGTAAGGTTCATTTGTTTCCCCCGTGGACCAATAACAGATATGATTCTCCCTTCCTTCTTCCCCACCTACCCCTTCCTCTCTGTCACGCCCTCCTCTCATCACCCCTCCTTCCTTCCCTACAGTAATTTTCGTTTTATGCACAAGGGAGGAAGACCAAAGAGCTAGAAACAAATTCAGAAAAAAGCAGGTCCGTTCATTCCGTCTCTCGTAAAAGAAAACAAAGAATAATAAAGAAGATCCTATTCAAATATCGAAGTGCCTTTTCATTTTTCCTCATTGTTCAATTTTGTTATATTTTATCTATGTATTATTCGTCTCCTTTCCTACCGTATTGTTTTTCTCTCTGTTTTAAAATGGATTAAGGACTATCTGGAACCTTAAAAAGAAAGACAAAATATTATAGAATAGAGCGAGTTTGCCCTTTCTCTACTCCATATGTGTGTGTGTGTGTGTGTGTGTGTGTGTGTGTGTGTGTGTGTGTGTATCTGTCTTTCTTTCCCTACCTGTGTCTGTGTCTCCCTTTGTTTGATATCCTTTCTATCTATCTGTCTGTCTATTTAAATATGTCTGTCTGTCTGTCTGTTCACTGAGGACGTAATGCTTCTTTCGTCTTCTGCTCACCTGTCAACTGACCATCTAATCCGGGCTACCCCAAGTGACCTCTTTAGTAGTAATGGAAGTAGTAGTAAGAAGAGGAGGAGGAGGAGGAGGAGGAGGAGGAGGAGGAGGAGGAGGAGGAGGAGGAGGAGGAGGAGGAGTAATATCATTATCATTATTACTGCATGATGATGACGAAGTGTGTGTGTGTGTGTGTGTGTGTGTGTGTGTGTGTGTGTGTGTGTGTGTGTGTGTCTGAATACCAGTAATTGTAGGCAGACATTAGTTTTAGTGACCACAACTCCAATATAGAAGCGTTATAATGTTCCGCTGTTTTTTCCCATTCTTGCACAAAGCTGCGGAACTTGTCTACCACCAGGACACACAAAACAGATGCAAATGGCCGCTCTGCATAAAATAAATGACTGTGTTGACTGTCTTGCCGCGGCTGGCTACACAACACACGTCCGTCCCAGTAATTAAAGACCGCACGATGAATATATCTATCGAACAGGGGAGTTGAATCTCTATTTAAAAAGCTGACCCTATAGAATAACACTGACCCACGGTAGCTATCGCACACTGGTACACAATGAACCAGTGAACCAACGAAGCAATGAAACAGTGAGGCTTCGGAAAGTCACGAGCACTGAACCCAAGCGGCCCTTCACTTCCTAAACCCCAAGAGGCGGGAACATTATAAGCGCTCTAAGTAATACGACCCCCTTGAGAACCTCACTTCTGGATCTCCCATTGTGCTTGTTCTCGCTGCCTCTCTCTCTTTCATCACTTACCGGGAGAGTCTATTCAGGCTGGGACGAAGCAGCACCCACCCGCTCACCACCAATGCCACGCAAACACTGAAGTCCAGCTAGTTGCCGCGGACGAGACGAGAGACTGTACTCCCTCCCTTCCTTCCCTTGTCTCCCTGTACCGTCTCCTCTCTTGTTCCTCTCCCTGTCTCACTACGTGTCTTACCTTGTCCTCCTAGCAATCCAACACTTTTCTTTTTTGTTTACCATTTTTTTTTCTTTTTTTTCAGGTTAAGTATTTTTTCTATTATTCTTTTTATCCCTTGTTCATTGTGTCCTGTCCCGTTCTTCCTTGTTCTAGATATTCTGCATCGTTCCTACATCCTTCCCCTCATTTCATTCGGTATTTTCTATTTCATTCTTCAAATACTTCTTATATTCTTGCTGTCAGTTGTTTATATTTTCTTGTCATTCTGCTTGTCCTCTCAGCTCTCATGTATCCTTGCTCCATTTTTCACCTTCTTTCACACCACTATTTACTTTTCTTCCAGACTTCACATCCTTTTCGTATTCTTTCTATCACCTGTCTTTCTTTTCTTGCCTCAATTCTCATTCCAGACATCTTGCATCCTTGCTGTATCCTTCAATTTATTTCATTCCCTTCCAAGTTCTCACATCCCTTCATCACCTACCATTCCAGTCCTTCCTCTGATCAAGATATCCCTGAAACCATGCACATTCCTACCCATTTCCCTTCACCTCTCCCTACATTCTCAGATTTCACAGCTTTCTCATCACTCCCCTCCTCTTAGCCACCTCCCACGAGAGATATCTTTTCTCACCCTCTCAAGTAACAGTGTTGTCAAGGCACCAAGACTCACCCTACGCACCCAAGAACCTCAACAACCGTCTCTCTTGGACCCTAAACCCTTACCGAACCTTGGGGAGTGAGAGGCGGTGGCAGGTGCGTGTATGCTGAGGTCCCATGATGCTCAAGGGAAATTTATGTGAAGGTCAGCCATGTCGGTCACTTATTGGATTAACTCTCTCATCCTCTTCCCTGTTCGGTGCAAGTCTTGGGTCGTGGTATTTTACTCGCTAAGGGAGGATTACTGAAGGAAAATATGGATTGGGTCTGAAAACTCGTGAGAGAGCAATATGAATCTACATTTTTTTCTATATATACCCAAAGAAAGAAGAACTCTACGAAAAAAGACTAAATTCAGGAAAAATAGTTCATTGTTATTTAATATAAAAGCAACAGATTACTAAAAACAGATTCAATTTGTGAATATCTGACTGTTAAATGAGACGTTGATACAAAATCGACCAGCACTGAACCTTTGCCTTTTAACGATCCAAAGATTAATGTATTGGTGCTGGAAACATGAAAAAAGTACTAACGACGAACTATTTCAGAAACCTAAAGTAAGCAATTGAGCTTGATAGATTTTTACGTCTTTAACTTTTTATTAGGAATAAAAGACATTAAAAATAATCAATTTTGCAACTTCTACATAGTTTAAAGACTATAGATGTCTGAAGGATAAGTAAAGATGTGTCAGTGATTAGTAATTAAGGAAAGAAAATGTACCTAGAAGACTACAATAATAACAAATGAAAAATGGAACCTTTTTTCAGTGATTTATGTATTGGTGATGGGAAAAAAAGGAGCACAAAAGACGAACTCATTCAGGAAAGTCTAATAAATCATGGCGGAGAATAACACACATAATCGATTGCCACTGGAACTTCGTGAAATGTATTGGTGGTGGAAGGCTGTCTGAGTTTCACGTCGGCCGGGGCACCAGTAATTCCCTTGCTGTGAGTGGCTTTGGGACTCCTGTAGGGATGACAATGCGCGTATGGACTAACACTTGCAGAGGCTGAGGGACTTGTGATGGGAAGAGTGTGGTGTGTGGTGTGTGGTGTGTGGTTTGAGGTACAGCATGTAGGCCACGCAGCTTATCACTTCTCAGTTACACAGGTAATCACATCCCAGGTATTCAGATAATCACTTCCCAGCTATTCAGGTGATCACTTCCCAAACACACAGGTAATCAATTTCCAGGCCACATAAGTAATCAATTCCAAGCCACATAGGTAATCACTTCCTAAAAGGTGTTTCTTTCTTAATGACGATGTAGGAAACTTGTTCACAATCAATGAAACCACTAAAACATCCCAGTCAATAAAACCACTAAAACATCCTAGTCAATAAAACCACTAAAACATCTCACAATCAATAAAACCACTCAAAACATCCTTGAAAACCATGACAACATCCAATACAATTTAAAAAAAAGGAAACTACCACAAAACAGATCCATAAACCTGTTAACCTATCATTAGAATCCTCAGAACATCCTTGAAGACCATAACATCCTCCACTAGATCTTATTAAAAGCAACACCACACTGAAACCTTTGAGAATCCGGCCCAGGAACACACACCATTAGCACCACTACCCACCCAGATGCACAAACAACATTAAACCATCACAAGAACCAATAAACAACCCTTGAAAATAACCAGAACAACATCCACTACACACTATTAAGGAGCAATACAACACACCAAAACCTTGAAGAAATGAGCCTCGGAACACACACACAAACACCACCACCACCACCACCACCCACAACTGCCTCCACTCCGCCCCTCACATCGCGCCTTTAATAATCTAGCGGGAGGGAAGGTCTCCGTTTGACACTCATGGCTTGGGCTATTACGGTTTCCTCTGCCTGGTGTTCCCCTTGAGTGTTTGCTGGTTTACACTCAAGGACAATGCATGAGTGGGTGGGTCAGTGGGTCGGTGGGAGAGACTGTGCCTAGATGCAGTTGGGTCCTGACAATTTCTATCTACAGTAAGAGACGTTTGGTGTGGCAGAGAGTAAGAGTAGTGTTTGGTGACGGTGTGGTGGTGGTTGGAGACTGTTAGTGAAAGTGTGAATGTGTTATTGTTAGGATTACCGCAGAGAGAGAGAGAGAGAGAGAGAGAGGCTGTACCCTGTTTGTTCGTAATGGTTGTATAGATGGTAATTTAAGTGACAATATGTAATTCCTAACTGCTAGAATTACCGTGAGAGAGAGAGAGAGAGAGAGAGAGAGAGAGAGAGAGAGAGAGACTGAGGCTGCATATCACTCATGCATCCACAATATCGTCTCGTCATCACTCCACACATGTGACAAAGTTCAGCCACCAAGAACACTTTTCGTTTTCTTTGCATTACTTTACATCACAAAAGCCTGCAAAGGAGGCGGAGGAGAAGGAGGAGGAGGAGGAGGAGGAGGAGGAGGAGGAGGAGGAGGAGGAGGAAGAAGAGGAGAGGAAAATTACGTTGCGTTGCTCTACAGTTCTAGTCTAAACGAATACGAAAGAAAATGGAAGAACTAACAATGTTTGCTCCCCCCCATTGACACTTCCATCAAGCGTGTGTGTGTGTGTAATGACATGCATCGTTCTCCTTGTTCTCATTTTCTATTCAACTTCCCGTTCTTGCTATTCCGTTTTCTTCCTAATTCTGAGCTGGCACTCGTGTAAACAAATGTAATAAGACGATCGTGACTTTATCATTGTTTTGGTATCACTCGTGCGCCTCGCCAATAACTAATGAACGCGTACTTTCATCAATTAACAGGTTATTGAATTATGAAGTGCACTACTGATGAAACAAATACAGAAACTATCGCATTGTTCTATTTTGGAAGTTACTGATACTGTCTGAAATCCTGTGTGTGTGTGTGTGTGTGTGTGTGTGTGTGTGTGTGTGTGTGTGTGTGTTATTCACCACGGTCGTCTGCTGGTCACCCAGCCAGCCTTTCCCCTACGGAAAGAGCTCAGAGCTCGTAGTGACCGATCATCGGATAGGACTGAGACCACACCAAGCTCCACACACCGGGAAAGCGAGGCCACAACCCCTCGAGTTACATCCCGTACCTATTTACTGCTAGGTGAACAGAGGTCACACATTAAGAGGCTTGCCCATTTGCCTCGCCGCTTCCCGGGACTCAAACCCGGACCCTCTCGATTGTGAGCCGAGCGTGCTAACCACTACACTACCCGGTGTGTGTGTGTGTGTGTGTGTGTGTGTGTGTGTGTGTGTGTGTGTGTGTGTGTGTGTTCTAAATATCTTTTTTTCAGACATAAGAAGATGCACGTAATTTTTGCCGTTTTTTTTTTTTTCCTTTTATTAGTATTCCTTTATATACTAAATTATCTATTCACCTTCGAGTGTGTGTGTGTGTGTGTGTGTGTGTGTGTGTGTCACTGTCACTGTTTGATCTGCTGCAGTCTCTGACGAGACAGCCAGACGTTACCCTACGGAGCGAGCTCAAAGCTCATTATTTCCGATCTTCGGATAGGCCTGAGACCAGGCACACACCACACACCGGGATAACAAGGTTACAACTCTTCGATTTACATCCCGTACCTACTCACTGCTAGGTGAACAGGGGCTACACGTGAAAGGAGGCACACCCAAATATCTCCACCCGGCCGGGGAATCGAACCCCGGTCCTCTGGCTTGTGAAGCCAGCCCTCTAACCACTAAGCTACCGGTGTGTGTGTGTGTGTGTGTGTGTGTGTGTGTGTGTGTCATATTGGCTTTTCCTTTCCATCTCGGCACACAAAAGATTGACAGCAGCTTCAGGTTACAACAGAGTATCATCTTCCTCTGATGGGTTTGAGTGAGCGGTGACCGGCTAACTCTTGAGGAAAAAATTAATCTGGCTGACCTGTGATCGCTTTACACGTGTCAAGGTTCACGCATCACTGAGCACTTGTCAAGGTTGTTACTTGTGTGTCCAGCTTGTATATGCCTTAGGTAAACACTTATTGAGTGAAATCGTCTCAGGTATATAAATTATAGTAATACACAACAGCTACATTCTAAATTTCACTCAAATTGTCTTTTAAAAGTATGTATATATTTTTTTTTTAACCCTTTCAGTACCATAACGCATTTTCAGATTTATTTTGGTTACTATTAGGTTGATTTGATTTGATTTGATTAATTTATTGCACCGTAATACCAGGCAAATGTACAAAGGTGGCCCGTAAGTAGCAACTACACACACACACACACACACACACACACACACACACACACACACACACACACACACACACACACACACACACACACACACACACACACACACACACACACACACACACACACACACACAGGATTTCAGACAGTATCAGTAACTTCCAAAATAGAACTATTAGGTGATTTTATATAGATTCAGAAACTCATGTGGGAGATTAAATTAGTGAAGACTCTGGTCATTAATCTTCTGACCTCCACAGACCCTTCATAATGTCAATAAATGGACTAATTGTACACAAATCTCAAGGTAAAAATGTCCCAGGATTGAAAAGGTTAAGTGATGTCATTTGTACTATATAATCCCTCTTTTGGGAAATATTTTGATTCATCTCTTAAACACAAGTAGCACTAAGAAGCACACTCTCTAAATACAATTGAAACTATCTTCTATAACTGAGTAACAAACATAAGCATAGTATATACAAATAAGGTTCCACAATGACACGAAGAAATATAACAGTCTCCCGTTAAGAGAATGATTTCTTTGGAGGGAAAAAGATCAAATAAAACTTTCAGGAGTGTTTTTTGAGATTACTTTGTTGACATAACGAGGGTGGATTTCATGAGTAGTCAACCTCGCACTCTCTCCTGGTCCTCTTTAGACGCACGAACAGTACTCCTAAATATTTAGCTGTTCTATCTCTTACAGGTTGTAAATGACGTTATAGGGGTTTTCAAGGTTTCTTTCATGAATCTAGTGATGGTTTAACATACTACATTCTTCATTACTGATATGGAAAGCACCCTTGAAAACCCGACTACTAACCACCTCTATGAGCTGTGAAACAAAACTCATTATTAATAGAAAGAACATTTTCGACAATCCAAGTTTCAAAAATAGTTTCATGATTCTAATAATAGTTTACCACGATTTTCACATAACTGATAGCAAAAATACCTCAGAGAACAGAATTAAACCTCTGTGTTACCTTTAACAATAGTCTTGCTGAGAGAGCGAAGCGTTTCAAGAATATAACCCGAGGTGCAACACTGCCACACGCCACTTGGGTTCCACTCCCTCTACTTTCTCTGCTGCCGCTGCTATCCTCGCCCAAATTATTTTACGGGGCAGTATCAAGTTACCTCCTGAAGTAAATTTGCTCTGCTTTACGGAACTTCTTTACAATTTTTCCTCACGGGGCGGCACCTGCGCGGTATTTTTCTTCGTCTTATTTCCAGGAAGCGTGTCTCACTTCCCGTAGTTAAGGTTCGGCGTTAATTAATACCTCCTGGAGCCTCGCGAGATAAAGCGGATCATCCTTGGGCCGTCAAACTTTGGGCTAAGATTGAGAGTTGCGGCAGCCCTGTAAACCCGTGACACGAGAGGAAACATGCTGCTGGTGCGAGGCTGTCAGGTATCGATCACGCGTGTTGGTGGTCGAGAAATGGATCAAACTGTCCCAAGATATGAGATTGTAAGGGCGAAGGCTTGTATTCCTGTACAATGAAATCCCTCAATAAAAATACAACTATGATTGAACGATTGAGTTTTATTGCTAGTGTCAAATTTTTCTGGCGTGGATCGCTCTCTGGAGGCACTGACATATCATTCATGGGTCAATATATCCTGAGAGGTGGAAATATAAGTTAGAAAAATTCCTATTCTTACACAATCTAGTCACTACAAATCTTATGATACGATATTAAATTTTATTGGTGTGAGGCTGTCCTGACTCTCTGTACATCATGCCAGCCAGCCATCAACCTGATCAAAACTTCCTAGAAAAATGCGAGTGTCTTAATGAATACTGTCAGATATACATGTATAAATGAATACTGTTTGAATATACATAAGTGACTTTCTGCTTGTCTTTTTTTATTGGGAATGGCTGCCGTCTCACTCAGACTATTTCCAAGGGCAACAAAAATGAAAGAACAGGCTCCCATGGCTATTCGTTCTTTCGTAGACGTAATATCATTGTTCGAAATATCACTAGGACCTTGAAAAACTTTAAAATCTTACAAAATCTAGTACAACATATCAAAATCAGTAGATGAGATATGAAAATGAATTCAGTCCGTAATCTGACTTAACTTTACCTAATCAAAATTTAAAATACCAGTAGAACCATCACTTAATTAAAACTTAAATGCATATCAAAATCAGTTTACTGGGTGAGGTTTAGGAATACAAGCTCTGTAACCTGACTTATACCTAACCTAACCTACCTAGCCCTAACGCCATCACTGTCTCCCTATTCTCTGGTGAAGGAAGTCCGCTGCAGACCCGGCGCGGCTAATGAAGGTCCGGGAAGTGCTGGCGCGCAGAAGAAACTAAGACACTTCCACAGTTCATTATGCAAGAAGGAAAACTAAGGCAGGAAGAAGAAGGAGAAAAAAAGAAAGCAGCAGACTCAAGGAGGATAAAGAATATTCGCACCGAGCAGGCCAGACTTAATAAGATTCTGTAGCCTGCGCTCTCTTCTCACACCTGCGCACACGCACACACACACACACACACACACACACACACACACACACACACACACACGCCCGATAGCTAACTAAACTCAGTGGTTAGAGCTCTGGCTTCACAAGCCAGAGGACCGGGGTTCGATTCCCCGGCCGGGTAGAGATATTTGGGTGTGTCTCCTTTCACGTGTAGCCCCTGTTCACCTAGCAGTGATTAGGTACGGGATGTAAATCAAGGAGTTGTGACCTTGTTGTCCCGGTGTGTGGTGTGTGCCTGGTCTCAGGCCTATCCGAAGATCGGAAATAATGAGCTCTGAGCTCGTTCCGTAGTGTAACGTCTGGCTGTCTCGTCAGAGACTGCAGCAGATCAAACAGTGAATTACACACACACACACACGAAACTGCAAGAACAAGGGACAGAGAAACGAAACTCAAACTGATGGATTCAATGTTGTTCTTCGCAAATCCCTAACAATATACCCAACTCCATTCGGGACACACCAACATAACACGTGCTGGGGTCGATCTCACGTTCTCATAGCGAGTCAGTGTCCAAAAGTCAACCTAGTGTCATGGTATACTTCAAAGGGATCCTAGTAAACTGTACATCACTCAAGTATAACTCCTCTTCCTAGTAAGTCCCTGCATACTCATCTCTCTCTCATCTGGTTTCACGTTGACAAATATTAATGAGATGTTGAGGTTCTAAGGTCAAGACTGCTAAAAAAAAAAGTTTAATTACTTCCCTATTGTAAAAATCTTCCCTATCTCCTTTGCATCTTTCTAGGCTAGATATTGTCTTCATTTTAATTTTCTACTACAGTCTCTCAAATTACTCTATAGCCTTAAACACTAAATTAACCACTTATTTCTCTGTTCCTTTCCCATGAGACTTTGCAAACGTCTTTCACAGTTGAGCAAATGCTAATACAAGATGGCAAAAGTAATGAAAGAGTCAATATTTCTCACCCACATAGGGAGGCGGTGGCGTAGTGGATAAGGTGGTGAGCATGAGATCGGGCAGACGTCCACATATAGGTTCGAATCCCACCACGTACAGCCTTAAAAACTTTGCCATTTGTCGAGTCGTTTATAGTTACCTACATGCCACCTTAATACCCAGGTTCTCGGTTGTTACACCAAAGATGCGCTTTGGTGATGATATGGGTACCACCATAAACAAAATTGCCAGCGCCGCTAATGGGTGGAAGCTGAACAGTGCTTTCTATACATACTCTTCAAGTACACCTACAGGCGCTATAGGTCAAAACATAAAATAAAAGAAAAAAACATAATGAGTAAATACCTGCACGTACACTTATTTCGTTCAGAGGTTCTCAATCTGGGGTTCGCGAACTTAGAAAAGGTTGAAGAACACTAAACTATACACCAAGAAAAAAATACAATAAAAGAGATAAGATAAAAATGACCAACATCTCTATTTTTACGGAGGCTAACAATAATACCAAGAATAATTTTAAAGTAATTCAGAGATAACGAAACGAACGACGATCACGAGAGCTTCCACGATAACAGTGTGTATGATAAGATGTGATTCCAGATTCCTTGATAGCGCTCCGAGTTTCCAAGATAACAATGCCATTTCAGTTTCCTCGATAGCGATGCGAGTTTCCAGAACACCGATGCCACTCCATGATAAAGATGCCTTCCAGTTTCCACGATAATAATGCGAGTTTCCACGATCAAGATGCAATTCCAGTTTCCACGGTAACGATGCGGGTTTCCACGATGTCGATGCGGTTCCAGTTCTCACGATGCGATTTCACGACACAATATTGAAGTCCACTTGCCTACACAGGTACTGGGACGAACCCTTTCACCCCGTAAGGGTCCACCCCAGACCCTTGAGTGCGAGTAGAGTGACGCTGCCACCTTCCTGCGCCGCAATTGAAGTTCACTTGCCTACACCGGTACTGGGATGAACCCTTTCACCCCGTAAGGGTCCACCCCACACCCTTAGGTGCGAGGAGAGTGGCGCTGCCACCTCACTGCGACGCAATTGAAGTTCACTTGCCTACACAGGTACTGAGACGAACCCTTTCACCCCGTAAGAGTTCACCCCAGACCCGTGAGTGCGAGGAGAGTGACGCTGCCACCTTACTGCGCCTCACACGGGTAGCCATGAGCAATGACCCGCCACACCACACTCCAAACACTGTCAGTGAGTCCTTTTCACCCCGTAAAGGACCACTGGTATTGTCAGTGCCTGGTGCATGGCGCACAGCGTGCCCTCGTTCATGGCGAGTTGTTCAGCACGGTGTCATTATAAGCAGAGGTCCTGTACACACCACTCACCACCAGACTCTATGCAAGGAGCCCTTATCACCCTTAAAGGCCCCTCACGGCATCATCTGGTGGACGGTAGACACGGACTGCTTAAGGCGACGCCTTGCCTAGTGTGAGGCGCTGCAAGTTGACGACAACCAGTGAGCTTGAAGCCGCAAGGAAAATGAGTCCACGTTAACAATGGGATTCCACGACAGGTTGCGATTCCAGTGTCCACGGTAAAGATGTGTTTGTCGAGGATAACGATCCGTTTATCGAGGCTAACGATGCGGCGATGGCGAAACGATTCAAAGTATTATTACCTACACAGGTACTGGGACGAAACTTTTCACCCAGTCCGTGGTTATGAGAGCAGTGACGATGCAACCTTGCAATGCCTCACACGGGTCGCCATGAGCAATGACCCGCCACACACCACTCCCCAAACACTGTCATGAAGTGAGTCCTTTTTACCTAACCTAACCTAACCTAACCTAACGTAAAGGACCACTGGTACTGTCAGTGCCTGGCTCATGGCGCACAGCGTGCCCTCGTTCATGGCGAGTTGTTCAGCCCGGTGTCATTATAAGCAGGGGACCCGTACACACCACTCACCATCATATTCTATGCAAGGAGCCCTTATCACCCCTTTAGGGCCCCTCACGGCACCATCCGGTGAGTGGTAGACATTGATCTCTTGCTTATGGCGACCCTTGCCTAGTGTGATGCGCTGCAAGTGGACGACTAGTAGTGAAGCTTGAGGCCACCAAGGAAAAGAAGGACCTGCAGCCAGTTCCTGCCTTGGGCCCCAGGCCGGACCCGACAGCCACCTCCTTCCCCCGTGCGGCGCCCAAGGCCGTCACGGCCCTCAACAACTTTAGGCCGAAAGTTCTCAATCGTCGTTTTAATTTTGATTCGAATATAAAATCGTCGATGGTAAATGAAAAATAGCTTTGGTCTGAAAGTGTGCAAGAGTTAGCTGATTAATGAAACAAGGTGAGGCAGCTTTGCTCCGGAGTATTTAGTGTACTTTGCATGTTGCTGCCGTGAATGTGTACGTGTTTGTAGATAACTGGATAGAAACAGTAGACCAATGGTAGTTGTGTAACTATTGGGGAACTTTTGAAAATTAGTTAAGCTTCTGGATAGAGTGGATGAGTGCACACAGGTTTGCTTGTCTTATACATAAACTGCCACCTGTAGACATAAATTTTTCTATTTCATGCTCTTAGAAAAAGCAAACTTAGTTTCCTTTATTTCCCTGATCACAATGACGTGTAAATATCAATGTTTCAAATATAAGGAAACACTAGGAGAGGACCCAAACTCCCGTTGAAGTTGCCAGATTCAACAGATATCGTAATATTTCACAGAAAAGATGGTCAACTGCATATCGTATATTTTTGGATATTCTTCTGTCACATAAGGAGATATCAAGATAGGTAAAGTATTTTCAAACATGTATCTACGACAAAAACGCTGTAATAGTAGAGTTAGGTTATAACTATGCATTGTGTTTTTATATACCATCTTGCTCTATTCCTGGGACAAAAATTACTTCTTCCTCAATTGATAACTCGAAGTTAGTATGATATTTTCTTTCCTTCTAGGTTAGTAAGTAGACTACAAGACACCATGAACATATGAAGCCCCGTAAATGAGTTTATTTTCATAACTTAGAAATCAAAGTCTGATAATGAGATTGTCTATTGCCAACCAAACCGTTCTGCATAGACGTCTTCAGCGTCATAGAGACCTAATGATGTTAGCTCATGGACAGTGGCCATCCTGACAGCGCGAAACCCCAGGGGGTTCATAAGAAGATTTCCAGGAGTACTTACATGGCTGATTTAATAAAATCCTATGCAGTACCATTGCATATTGAGTTCCATGTTCCATGTGATAATACTGGGGGTTCGGGTAGATGGTCTTATAACTCATGGGGTTCTTAACGATAAAAAGGTTGAGAACCCCTGGTCTACCTTAAGCCTCACAACTGTTACAGGGATGTGACGGTCCTAGAGTTAATATTGATGTAGATAACTATGAAATATTCACATAATGAGTGAAAACCGTTCATCTCCCTTATATACCTCAACCCTCACACCTGTTACCGCCATGCTACGATCCTAAAGTTAATATTGATAGAGAAGATTTAATATATATTCCCTGGCACGTTGCAGTCCACGCCTCTCCCTCTCCGCGCCTCGTTTATCACACGCCTGACCCAACCCACTGACAATGACCCCCTCCTGTCTACGCAAAATAAATACCATACATTACTCTTTGGTGTCCCCTCAAATCTGCGGCCATAAATTCACCTTTTTTGAGGAGATTCAGCGCAGAGGGTCGCCTACTCGTGTCCCCCCTCACGTCTCTCCCTAAGCTTCTGTTCTCACTGTAGGGATAAAAAAAAATAGAGTGAAGTGCGGGTTTGCAAATGTGTCGTGCGTGGCGCGTGAATTAACTCGATTTCAGACACTACAGCTTCCCCTCGTTTGAACCCCTCTGTTCAATTTTTCTCGAGCATCAAAGATTCTTTTTCTATATACATATTTTCTTTTATTTATTCTATAGCATCTGTAAAGAGCAAATGCTACTGATGTGTGTCTCACTCTTTTTCTCTCTTTTTTCCCCAGTTTTTCATTCCCTCCTCTCCTTGAAATCCTGGTAAAAATAAAAGTGTTGAATCTGTTGCCTCTATCATCTATCACCCGTGCATCCCTTTGAGCTCAGATGCATAAAGACGTGAGGTGATGATTCGAAATAAAGAAACAAAAATGAAAAATAATAATAAAAAAAGGGAAAAGGTATGGAAAAGTGTAGCGACGTGAAATTGTCCCTGATTGAAAAATGGAAGGAGAGAGAGAGAGAGAGAGAGAGAGAGAGAGAGAGAGAGAGAGAGAGAGAGAGAGAGAGAGAGAGAGAGAGAGAGAGAGAGAGAGAGAGAGAGAGAGAGAGAGAGAGAGAGAGAGAGACTCTTCAATATGTTCGTGTGCAGAAAATTTACCCATGTATTGAGAGAGAGAGAGAGAGAGAGAGAGAGAGAGAGAGAGAGAGAGAGAGAGAGAGAGAGAGAGAGAGAGAGAGAGAGAGAGAGAGAGAGAGAGAGAGAGAGAGAGAGAGAGAGAGAGAGAGAGAGAGAGAGAGAGAGAGAGAGAGAGAGAGATACATACATACATACATACATACATACATACATACATACATACAGACAGACAGACAGACAGACAGACAGACAGACAGACAGAGACAGACAGAGAGACACAGACAGACAGAGACAGACACACACACACACACACACACACACACACACACATAAACAAGCATGCAGACAAATAGATATATAGATCAAGGGACAGTGAGGGGATTAACACGCCCCTCACATCCGCCAGGCTCCCCACCCAGCCACTACCTGCCCCTGCACCATTACTCTGAAGTGCGCATGTTACGTTGGCCAGACCCTCAGATAATCCTATTTCCGCCACTGTACATGAACACACACACACACACACACACACACACACACACACACACACACACACACACACACACACACACACACATACACGCACACACACAAGGTAGTCAGGTGTCTTTAACCCCTTCTGTACTGGAATACATTTTTACCATGAATTTTGAGTATAACTGGACGATTTTATTGACATTAGAAAGGGTCTATGGAGGTCAGAAGATTAATGGCCGGAGTCTTCACTATTTTAATCACCACATAAGTTTCTGAAGCTGTATAAAATCAACAAACAGTGAGCAGAATGAATATGAAAATGCGTCCTGGTACTGAAGGGTTTAATACAAGAAATATTACAGTCTCATCTCTTGTAATGATTGTGAAGATTGTACTCTAAACACACTGGGAGCAAACCACACAATATATCACTATCTAGTGTTATAACCTCCTTCTATTCTATCCATTATAGAAAGAACATTGCTGTCTCGTCTCTTCTGTGGCGGTATTCAGGAAGCGATCCTACCGAGTCTTTGTTATGAAGCGTGCCACAGCTACAACAAAGGGCGTATTCTTTTCATAAACTGTAGTTCTATGCTTTTTATAAATCCTCGCGGGATGCTAAGCCTTCGTCCACCATGTCTTATGACAAACGCTCCTCACAGACAATATGAATAAAGATAAGTGCTACATATACACAGCTATGATTGATGGTTTTGCTCGAGTCACAGCTTTTGATATTTAACTTATAACAGATAACGATAAGCTTCTAATATAGGTGTGACACATAGCATAAATTTTAAAGAGTATTGCCACAACCACAACCACAACCACTGGGCTCGCAAGGTTCCAATTATATTTCCATGTTCGTTTACCCTTAGGGGCCGCCGTGGTACAGTGGAACCATGCGTGCTTTGGGATCCTAGAGGTCTCCAAGCGCACGGGTTCGAATCCTGTCCACGGTCTGAGTGTAGGTTGGGCTTCCTCACTCGGGGCAACGGTTTCCTAGCGGGTGGGCTTTAAGATAGGAGATACCCTAAACAGTATCCCCTTTAGCCCATAAATTCCCGTGAAAAGCCCACATGGTATAAAAAAAAACCCGTGGAAGCGGCTGTTCCTCTTACTTGGCTGATGCACAACGATACCAAGACACGCCAATACAGGAGGCTCGCTGATTTAAATGAGGAAATGCAAAAGGCAAAGGAACGCATGAAAAGTTTGCCCAAATCAGAGCAGGATGTTTCGCGGAAAAGTTTTGGAGTCACTGATTTTGGTTGTTTCCACACGAGGCTGCCGCCGTGAAGGTCCCTCAGCGTTGCGTCATTCCCGCCACCTGCCGCACACCACTGTCCAGCAAAGTTAGTGGTCAGGAGTTTGGCGAAAAGCATTCACACCGCACTGTATGTATTTCGTAGTTTACATTTTGATATCACATGACTCAAGTAGGTGTTCGTAAATGTGTTTTTCAAATGTTTGTTTCTCTCATTTTGAAGTGTTTCTCTCATTTTCTTTAGGCCACAAGTTCTCATGGGTGTTTTCACAATTAGCGATGCAGATTCCATGTCAGATTAGCAATAAAATCACCATAACACCTCAGAAAACCTTATTAACTTCGTTCATACTTGTTAACATGTCAAAATCGTTTAAGAATAGGTATGCAGGAACCTCTCTCTCTCTCTCTCTCTCTCTCTTTCTCTGTACAAGGATCATCCACCTGTCCCCTGCACGAATAGTAACGAAAAGTGGAAGCAATCACATTCAGCCCACTTTTGCTCCGGAGGTGATTGGTAATATAGGTCGCCCATCACAGCCACATCTCAGCATCGGAAAAGTATAGACGCTGAATGCCTCGCCGGGAGCATGTGGCTGGCTGGCTGCGTGCGTTATTCCAGTAATGGATAAAGGTGACCGATCGTGTTCTCACTGCTCTTCGTTTTCTTTGACTAGAGGAGGGAGGTGAAGATGAAAATGGGTTGAAGAAGGCGGAGTAATGATGTTGTAGAGGCGTTAGTGGTTATTATGACGGTAAGGATTCAGTAAGAGAGAGAGAGAGAGAGAGAGAGAGAGAGAGAGAGAGAGAGAGAGAGAGAGAGAGAGAGAGAGAGAGAGAGAGAGAGAGAGAGAGAGAGAGAGAGAGAGAGAGAGAGAGAGAGAGAGAGAGAGAGAGAGAGAGAGAGAGAGAGAGAGAGAGAGAGACCCTTACCTGCTTGTTTACAGCGAGGCTCATAAGTAGACTTGTGAAACTAAAGGGAAGAAAATAAATAAATAAAAACTCACTCCAGAACGACTGACCTTAAAACACAACCACCACCACCACCACCACCACCACCACCACCACCACCACCACCACCACCACCACCACCACTCGCTGAATAGATGATGAGGATGTTTTGCCGGAAGCGAAGCAAGATGATGATGCGATAATTTACCTGAGCATCGGCAACTGTGACGCGAGACAGGAGGTTGTTTGTCCTTCCTGTGTGTGTTGATGCGTGCCTTTGAGTTCATCGACACTTCGAAGTGAAGAATATTTTACATATGTACGATAATTGGTCTTTAAGTAAGGGACACAATCCCATCGTCAGACAAAAAAAAAATTTAATGGAAAAAAACAAGTATTTTTGCGATTACAAATTTTCCTCTAAGATTACAAATGAGTAATTCGCTGAAAAGTAGAATACTGATATAAAAAATATACGTACATGTTAAACAATAACGTGTGCTGTCTTTAGTATTTTATTTCAGTTTAAAGAAAAAACACCTTCAAGGTTTACGCAGGTTCCCATAATCTGTCCCCATGCAAAACTGATAAAAAAAAAAGGGTGTTAGATTTTCTGAGAGGGACGGGGACAGGCGGTAACTCAAGAAGAAAAAGTAAATGGGACAATGATCCGAAAAAAACACATTTTAGGTTTATATCTAAAAACAATAATAAAAATAGACGTTGACAAGCGAAACTGAAAAAAAAGGTCATTCAGGACGTATACACACAAAAAAACTAAAAACAACTTGCAGGAGAGTGTAACGCTCTCGATCTCAATACCATGAAAAAGTTTCTTTTCTATCACAGGTACCACTTTTTTTTCAATACGGCATTGAGAGAGACGAGAGTTTTCTGTAGTGTTACGGCAGCGCGGGGAGTCACCTTGAAAGCGGCTTGAATGGTCGCCGGCAGTTTTCATAGACCAGCGGTTTTCATAGACCCACCAAACCACATTCAAAAGCGATTCTCAGTGTGATGTTAGATTTCTACATATGTAAGAGTGAAGCTAGACAAGAGCAAGAGAAAGAAAAAAAAATGTCCACTAAGGCACCAGGAAAAAAAATTGAAGCATAAATCTTTTGAAACCTCGCACTTGAAAGTTTAAATCATAGAAGGGGTGAAATGCAAAAGCAGGCGGAATTCACCACGAAGGGTATGAATAAATGAGAATGCTGGGTAAGGGACTGAGATTCTCAGTTCAGATTTTGTTGATCTTTGGCTTGGTGCGATTTCTTTGCTATTGTTGACTTTTACGTTACCACTACTCTTCCTTCATTCGATCAAACACCAAACACACAAAAAAGCTAAAAATAACTTGCAAGTAAAGTGTAACGCTCTCGATCTCAATATCAGCCAGTCAACAAACAGACTCACATGACACAAACGTCCTCGCATCTTTAACACCTGCCGGTCTCCCTTCCGTGAGTTAGGAACGCTCGACCTCTACACCCGTGACGAGAACATCAGGTGTGAACTCCCAATCCCGTGTCTCGCCAAATTAACCTCAATGAGTTCGGGCTTTGCATTACGCGCGCCACTTTTCCCTCCGGTGCAATTGACGGTTCTGTAAAGGGGCTTGTTTGTTCGTCACCCTTCTTTAACCTTAACTGGAAAATCAACAGGTGAAAGAATGCGACGCTGAATATGAAGGTTAACAGGACACGATATTGTTTTTATTCAATTAAATATTATGTATAGGTGAGGCTTCTTTGTTCATGACACTCTTCTCTCTTTAACGCAGGAAAATCAATAGGTGAATGTAAGACACTTAATATAGAGGTAAACGGCACACGATATTGTTTCTATTCAATTAGGTGAGGTTTGTTTTGCTCCTAATCCCCTTCTGCCTTCAACTCTGGGAAATCAACAGGTGAGAGAATATGAAGGTACACAGTATATGACATCCTCTTTCCATTTCAATAAGTGATTCTGTATACAGCTTTGTTTGTTTTGCCACCACTCTAACTCTGACTCTGAAGCAAAATCAACTAATCAAGTGAAAGGAATGCAACAAAATATGCATCTGAAGTTAAACGGCATAACGCATTCTTTTCCTATCCAATTAGTAGTTCTGTACACAGGTCTTGTTCGCTTCAGATATTTTTTCCCTTCTAATTCGGAAAAAAAATCAACATTACAAGACAAACACGATATAAATAATAACAAAACCATCTTCATCTGAAATAAAATGGCTGTGGAAAGTGTTTTTCTTTATAACATCAAGAAACAAGTATAGCAAACATCCTTTTATTCTAGAAAAAGCTAGAAATCTTTCGTGACTTTATCCTTTATTCCAAAAAGAAATCTTACAAAAAATAATAATAATAATGATAGGAGCAAGCACCATAAGGAAAAGTTTTTTGGAAATGCAGTAAATGTAGCAAGAATCCTTTTATCCTCTTTACCTTTTGACGGATAAACTTCCCAAAAGAACCAAAACCTGAGCAAATTACGAACACACTGGCTTTGAGTTTGAGTACAACATCAAGGGGCAAGCGTAGCAAGCATCCCTTTGACACACGAGCCAGACAAACACACGAAACAAAGATAAAGAAAAAAAAAAGAAAAAAACCAGCCGTCTCCTCTAGTGATCCTTGACGCACCAACTCTCGGTCACTCTTCACCGTCACTGACCTGATATCTGGCCACATGAGGACGCCACTAAAGCAAGACTCTGAGGTGTTTCCAAGCGAGAGACTCCCTTCCCTGGGGGCTGCTGGGTATCACAATTGCGGTTGAAGACGAGCAGCACGTCCCCTCACCCTTTGATCTGCTTGTCTGACTCGCTCTCTAAGGCAAAGCTGTATATTATTTTTACCTCTTCCTCGTTTCCTCGCTGACTATACTCCTCTTCTCTCTCTCTCTCTCTCTCTCTCTCTCTCTCTCTCTCTCTCTGCGTCCAGCTCCGCCCCGTCCGCGCCACTTGCCAGTAAGCCATTTCCGCGTTATTAATGATTCGTGTTCTGGTTTTTACGATGGGTTTAATTAATATCTGATGTATGTAAAGACGCTGAAGTTGCAATTTCCGCAATGCTTTTTATTAACTTGAATCTTCTTTTATGACTTCGATAATGTTTCACTCCTCGCGGTTTTTTTAATTGGCAGATGGAAAGAAAAAAAAATATGTTCCAGCAGGAAATGGATTTTGGGGTGATGGAGGGTCGTGAGCTTTATGGTGATAGTGTTGTCTTATCTCTTTCTTTCTTTTTTTCTTTTGTGTATATTTTGCAAGGCGAGAGATGGAAGGATCAAAGAGCAGGGGCATAATCCACTTTACACCACGTCCGTTAAAACCAGTTATCTCTTTTATGTAGCGTAATTCGGTTATATATATTACGTGTTATGTACGCACTAACTTAATACTCGTAACTAATTCTGACTTTATTTCTGGAGGAGCTGCGATGTATACAGGCTGACTTCGGATTATGTGAGTGTTTGCTTATCCAGGGTCTTCTTTGACTAATATCTTTTCTTTTCTTTTTTTTTAATTATATCATGTGGGCTTTTCACGGGAATTTGTGGTCTCAAGGGGATACTTTCAGGGTACGTCCTATCTCAAGGCCCACCCGCTAGGATACCTTTGCTCCGAGTGAGGAAGCCCTACTTAAACTCGGACCGTGGCCAGGATTCGAACCCGTGTGCTAGGAGATCCCAAAGCACGCATGATTCCACTGTACTACGGCTACTAAGGTGTTTGATTTCACTATTTGTATATTGTGACGCTCGTTTGATTTATTCCTTATTTTTTTCATGTATTAAGACATTCTCTAGATTATATTTTTTTCTTATTTATTCATTAAGAAACTCGCTTGATTAATTTTCTGCTTAGTTACTTGTTACGACACTCGCTTGACTACACACACACACACACACACACACACACACACACACACACACACACACACACACACACACACACACACACACACACACACACACACACACACACACATATTCAAAGCTTCCCACTTTTCTTCGCAGTGGTCCCAAGGAAGCTGTATCATTTGTAACCATTTCTGCTGAGCATTATCTTGCACGCTATTCTCGACCACCTTCCCTTCCTTACCCAATGCCAATGCTCACGCTCCTACCCCCATGCTCCTCTTCTTGTCTTCCTGAATACTGTATGTTCTTTCCTTACATTTTGTTTGCCTTATTCCAAATGCTCACTGATCTTTCCCAATACTACATGCTCCTACCCAAACCCCAATTTTCCTATCTTCCCCAATGCTCACGTTCCTCTTATCGTGCTTATATTGCCTTCTCCAGAACACGCAACTTCCCTCCATCCACTCTTTTTTTTTCTTTTTCCAGTGCTTCATGCTCCCCCCCTCCCATGCTTCTCCCCAACCGTCCTCTTCTCCCCAAGAATCTCCTAATCTCCAAAATGCATGCTTCTCCCCACTCAGTTTCCTCGCTTTTCTTCCCAATCTTATCCTGTTCCTCACCATTTCTCTTCCCGCCTTCTCTACGCTCTCGCTTCTTCCTACCTCTCTCTCCTCTCGCCCTTCTCATTCCCACTGCTTCTTCCTGACACTAATACAAACACACGAACCCCTTGATTCTCTCCTTCACTGATTTTTCATTTGTGACTCTTGATCATATGACTCTTACCACTTAGGGAAATAATTTACGGGTGCAATTATGTTTTCCCGCCCCACGCTGCTTGCATATTTGGTGAGGTTTGTGTAATTAAGTTAAAGTGTTTATGTTCCCTGCCTGTGCTTCTAAGGGTGTAAGGTGTATAAGATTTTGAATTATCTTGAAGTATGTTGGCCTTTCTTTTTGGTGTTGATGTAAGAGTGTGAAGGATTTAATACATGGATGTTTAACCTCTTCAGTACTGGGACACATTTTTACCTTAAGATTTGTGTACGATTAGACAATCTTATTTACATTAGGAAGGGTCTATGGAGATCAGAAGATTGATAGCCAGAGTCTTCACTGCTTTAATCCCCATATAAGTTTCTGAATCTATATAAAATCACCAAATAATAAGCAGAATGAAAATGGAAATGCGTCTTGGTACTGAAGAGGTTAAATATCTATTCGTATAGAGTTAAAAAGAACATGAATGATAAACGTATACGTCATTCCCTTTGTTAAGCTTCTCTTCCCAATTTACTCTTACGAAAAACACCTCGAATGCATCTCGTCTCTGCCATTACGAGAGTTAAACATCACAGTGAGTCTCATTCTCCGGGGAAGAAAAAATATGACTGGTGGTAATACACGCGGGCAGTTCATTGCAGCCACAAGAGACACGGGAAGTTAGAAGCCAATGGTTGCCGACGTCCAAGAGATTATTGCGTAGTAATGAGGTAAGGCAATACATCTATGTCACTTGTGTGGGGATACAGAGAAGTGAGGGCAAGGAATGACACAGAGACGATTCATAATGAGTCCTGGGTAAACAGTCCATTAATCCAGCAAGCAATGAGAGAGAGGTAATCCATAATGAGATCTGTAATAGGGAGAAAGAGCTGAGAAGAGAGCTATGAGAAAGAATATTGTTGCAGTGTGTGTGTGTGTGTGTGTGTGTGTGTGTGTGTGTGTGTGTGTGTGTGAGAGAGAGAGAGAGAGAGAGAGAGAGAGAGAGAGAGAGAGAGAGAGAGAGAGAGAGAGAAAGGTAACATCAAGTGAGAATTAGCTGCTACTGACCCGCCTTGCTATGAGGGGCTGTATTTGATGCATGAGGAGACAACTTCGGGAGGTTTGGAGCAGCTTGGTTAAGTTTAGTATAATTGTTATTGTTTATACTTTTTATCCTTCTCTGCCGCTTACTCCTCCATGTACCTCCTCTTCCTCCTCCTTCTTCTTCTTCTTCTTCTTCCTCCTCCTCCTCCCTATTTAGCCTAATTAGAGAAGGGAAACTCCTTAATAGATAAAGCAGTGCCAGCCCAATTATCTCTCTCTCTCTCTCTCTCTCTCTCTCTCTCTCTCTCTCTCTCTCTCTCTCTCTCTCTCTCTCTCTCAACGAGTGGCCCTCAGAGCGAGCGTACATCCCCACAATTGATAATACTCCAGTTCATACTCGCGGACTGAGTGTATTTTGACAAGGGTGCGCAGTGTTTGCTCTGGTGCCGCCTCGCTCCTCACGCCTGGCCAGTTCTGGGACACCATCGCCACCTGGACCGCCACCAGATTAGCGCTTTGACTGCCTAGGCGTCACGTCAAGCCTAATGCAAGGGACCAGCGTTGGTTTAATGTATTAAGTATACTGGAAGATGCTACTAAGAACAGGAATGTCGGAGTAGTTCTTTTCTTCTTTCTGTTCTTGTGGTTTTATTGATTGTTTAGTGATATGGTGCCCAAAAATAACAAAAAGTGCCAATATCAAACCTGTTTCTCCTGTATAAATGACTAAGAGGTGACGGTGAGAGGACTCGTAATAAAATAATATTGTGCATCTATTTCTTAAATGACGAACAGCTGATGGTCTGCCTTGTTCATGCAAGAAAAAACGCTGTAAGAAAAAAAAAATAGAACGTCACAAAGAAACAGCAATAAACTAATGAATAAATGTATAAAAATCTCAATCATAAACAATGGATACGTGACGGTCTACCTCGTTTATGCAAGAAAACCTCAACACAAAGCGAAAACGACTAATCCTTCTAAACTAAATATTGCAGAAAGAAAAAAAATCACTAAATATCAACGAAGAGGTAATGGTTTCCTGGATTGATGGAAGAAAACACATCACTCATAACAAAAGTCAGTTTCCTCACATTACCAGACGCTGGCGACCTCCACGCGTCAGTCAGGCGGCAGTGAGGTGGCTGGGTGGATGGGCAGGAGGATAGGAGGGCGAGAGGCTGTCTAATTTAGATAATGCATCTTAATTAAACCTAAAACTTGGAGTATCAACAGCATCCCCACTCAGGGTAAAGACGACAGACTAGAGGCACCACGTAAATTGCTTTCCATTAAAAAAATACGACCTTGGAGTGAATTTTAAACTCGGAAAGAGGAAGAAAAAACTGCAAATAAACATAACTTGTTGCCGTGAAGAGCAGGAAGTATATAGAATTCACTTAATCAGAAAAGACATCAAAAAACCTCTTTACAAGTGACTGATGGAGCCCTGCATACCCAATCTCAATATACCATGAGCTGCCTAATCAATACTTCAGAGAGAGAGAGAGAGAGAGAGAGAGAGAGAGAGAGAGAGAGAGAGAGAGAGAGAAGAAAAAGTGACCAGGCGCGTGTATTGCATCACAGCTAGAGGAACTTGAAAAAATTACCTTACAGTGTTGAATATGACTGATTGGGATGCGGGACTGAGAGAGAGAGAGAGAGAGAGAGAGAGAGAGAGAGAGAGAGAGCGCCCTTCTCATCTAAATCTCCATCTTTACTCCACACTCCACCAGACTCTAACACGCACAAAACAACACTGACGTAAAGACGCTACTGAGGTATTATGAGCTCAATAGTTTTGCAAGAATGACTGATGACCGAGAAGAGTAAGGAGGAGGAGGAGGAGGAGGAGGAGGAGGAGGAGGAGGAGGAGGAGGATATATGTAGCTTGAACCTTCATCTTCTGTTCTGAGGGAGCGGAGAGATGGATGGCCGGGAACTCCGTAACGAGAGACAGAGACGAAGGAACAGAAAGACGGGGGAACAGAAATGAACTTAACACGAATGCGAAGGAAAGGGAAGGGTTGACGACTTGCAGTTTAAGAGACACAAAGGAAACATAAAACAGAAGATTTGTTACCCGTCACAGCAGCTCCGCCAGTGACACTTACTGTACGTCAACAAGGGGGACGGGCTCTCACTATCACGCCCTGCAAGAGTAACAGCCAGACTTCCCCATCCCTAGGTTGCAGAGCCGTTAAATCAACAGATCCGCCTCCTTCACACTCCCCATGGACGCGGCCTCACTTTCATGCTATACCAGGCGTGTCTTCAGTGTTCTCAGTGTATCCCGAACACATTTATATCTAACTCATCTTGTGACGACTTTTTAATTAGATTTGTGGTCATATCAACAGATCCACTCCCTAACACCTCATAAAAGTGGCCACACCTCTATCAGTATCGTTCCCAAAATATCCGCACTCGATAAGACTTAATTTATTCTTGTTTTTCTTTGATTAACCATTTCAGTACCATGACGCGTTTCCTTATCTCTTGTGCTTACTATTTGGTGATTTTATGCAACTTCAGATACTTATGTGGGAATTAAAATAGTGAAGACTCTGGCCATCACTTTTCTGAGCTCTATAAACCTTTCCTAATGTAATTATAACAGTCTAATCACACCCAAACTCAAGGTAAAAATGTGTCCAAGTATTGAAGAGGTTAAATTCACTGGTAATATCAGCAGATCCTCTCTAACACTTCACGAAAGCGGCCACACCTCTACGCTACCGTGTTCGTACTTAACTTTCCCTTCATATTCATACTCGACACTATTTTCTATCGTCTAACTCAGCCTCACTTAAGTTACTCCTGCCATGAGTTTCGGTAACTAAATTCATCATGATCGCACCACCATGTTACCACGTTTCCTTCATATTCATACTCGACACTCTTTTCTATCGTCTAACTCAGCCTCACTCAAGTTACTCCTGCAATGAGTTTCGGTAACTAAATTCATCCTCACCGCACACCACGCTATTCTCACAACGCATCCTGACTTCATTCACTCCTACCGGAACCAGGGAGGCGGTGGCATAGTAGATAAGGTGGTGAGCGTGGGATCGGGCAGACGTCCATGCGTAGGTTCGAATCCCACCACATACAGCCTTAAAACACTTTGCCATTTGTCGAGTGGTTTAAAGTTACCTACCTATCACCATGATATCCAGGTTCTAGGTGGTTACACTCAAGATGAGCTTGGGTGGTGATATGGGCCCTGATATGGATACCACTATAAATAAAATTGCTTGCGCCACTAATGGGCGGAAGCTGAACAGCGCTTCCCATACAATCTTCAAGTGTGCCTACAGACGCTATAGGCCTTACCGTAAAACAAAATTTTTAACGGGCAAATTCGTGTTCACTACAGCTTCCTAACTCGCTCAATGCATCCTCATCACATCTTTCTATAACAAAACTCACTCACACCACACACCACACTATTCTGCATATAAAAAAAAAATCCTCACCACACTAACACACCACATATTTCAAACTTTTCACCATAACTTTCTACTTACAAACTCATGTCACGAAATCTTGAAAACAACCCTACCCGACTCTCACTCAACAAACTTCATAACACACACACACACACACGTTATTTGCTATTTTTCACAACACAACTGTCTATTTCAACACACGCATACCTTTCCTCACAACACTTAACAAACTCTCTCACAACAAATACCTATCACACAATTTCCCAGCACCATGATCACGCCTGAAGGTTGGACAAATGAAACTCGTGCATCTCTCACTTCTCACACTCAGCTAGACATCCACCCGCCCAGTCTCGCCCCTGATCATGACGGACAGACACAGACGTATTCATCACGGCGATAATTAGCCAGCACAATAGGCGCATGTTATATTTACGAGTCGCTGCAGGAGGAAGGAGAGGAAGGCTTGGTGGGGTGAGTGATAGATCGCTGCTACAGGAGGGATCTGGCGGCGCGGGCAGTGTGATGGACTGTTCGTGGAGGGAAAGAAAGGAGTGAGTGGTTAATGGTTAGAGGAAGGGAGAGGGAGGAAAGGAGTAGCACCAGGAAGGGAAAGAAAGACGAGGGAGAAGAATGGAATGACCAGAAACACTCAGAAAGCTTCACTTCTTGCTCAGCATCAATGAAGTTTCTCTTTCTTTACTTGTCACGCGCGCGCGCACACACACACACACACACACACACACACACACACACACACACACACACACACACACACACACACACACACACACACACACACACACACACACACACACACACACACACACACACAGATCGTTATTACGGAAGCGTCGCGAGCCATTTATCTTGCAATCTCGCAGGATACTTTCATTGATCCCGCAGGATAGGCAGACTTTCCCACGTGCACGCGAACTCACGCAAAATAAAAACGGACCCATGAATCCACGAATCCACGCAGCCTCATACGCCTCCCTCCTCAAGAAGAAATCAATAAGACGATGGAAAGAAAACTAGACGAATCTTAGACTATACATATGTCTTGTGTTGAGTTTGGTCTGCACTGTATGGGGATAAAAATAGGCTATATTATAATGAGTTAACTTGTATTTTAGACGCTTCTGTGTGTCTATGGGCAAAATCCCTAGCATCTGCACTGCACCTCCATTACTTTCAAAAGACTCTGGATAAAGTTACATAGAGTTTTCAATATTTTCTATGGCTCTAGTGATAGATTATAAAGGCCTCTACATTTATAACAGGACAAACAATCTTGAGAACCATCTAATCATGTCTGTGGTCTTTGAAAACAGTCGTGGTGAGAGATCAAAGCGCTTCTAAATGCTAACTTATATGAACATGTTTACCTTATCCTCTTCCTTCACAGTCCACACACCACACACCACAACTCCTTACATCTCCTCAGTACGATACAGGACTTGCTAATGAACACAGTGAAGGCGATGAATATTCGAGCAGAACGTGACTCTCTAACTGTTTGTGTTCAGAGTGACGTCTAAATATATGCTAAGGATGCAGGCAACGTGTTCGCGCATGAATTAAGATTAAGTGGTGCATCCTGTCCTCACCTCAACGCAATTCACGCTTAATGCACTCTACCTGGCTGTCTTTACTCACACGTACACATCACAGGGATGCACGAGACCAAAACAGGATAAGTTTGCCAGCACTGCATTCTAGGTCGAATTCAGAATCCCTTTGCTCTCTCGCCACAAATATCTTCCAATCCCACAAAAACTATTACCTGGGTTTCCAAATGTGTTTCTTTTGTTAATAATTTGAAAATCTTGTTAATCTGTTTCTTAAAATATTAAATTATTCTTAAAAGTCCGAGTAATTTCAACTAAAGCTTTTTGAATGTAGTGGAGGTCGGGTGTGGAATTGTTTCAGAATACGTTTCTCTGCAAGGCGAAGCAAGGCAAAAGGTCAAACTTTCTTGACACCTGAGGTGACCCGAGACGTAACGTGCTCCTTATCCTTGACAGAACCTCCTTACCACAACCACTTCTTTGTATCTACTTTAAGTCAAACACCATGAAAAGGTGTTGCATTAACATAGAGCCACGATCATAGAGTCTCCTGTGCCAGATAAGTATGCTGAACACTGGTGACAGCTCGACACCCAGCTAGGATTACCATACGTCCCGGATTAGTCGGACAGTTCTGATTTTGACGCCTTGTCTCGGCGTCCCAGCCGGTCTGTAAATTTGCCCTGATAATTTTGCATCATCTTTTCTTACTACTGTATAAAAAACAAGGAAGTCAAATATCTTTTTTATATAAAAGAGATCCATTGCATTATAATGTGCATATATCTTTTTGCTAAAAACTAAATGCATTTATAGTATACACATAGCAGTGTATAATGTAAATGCGGCCTCATAATTAAAAAATTGTCTCGGTTTGCATGTAGAAAGTTATAATAACCCTACTTAAATCCATCGTGCTAAAGTAGGTGAAAGCATGAGCAATATATCATTAGCGCAAAATGTTTAACTTTCATTTACGTGCAACCCGGCCATATTGAGACCCACCTGTGTGCTTTGTTACACGAGAGGGCAAGACTACTGAAAGTCTATCGCAACTGCAGCTCACGTCCCCTTCATTTTTTCGTCTTTTTTTTTTCCCTTCTAGGACGTGAACTGCAACGGTACGGGGTCGTTGTGTCCAGAATCTATAACGGTGGCATTTACTGACAGCTGTGCAAGTTGTCCTCTTTCATTTTCTCGTGACGGCGTGGGCTTCGCGTCACACGTCTCCCGGGTGACGCACGCTACTATATAGTGGCGAACGTCAACTGAACTGATGCACTCGCTTCTATCCCGTTATGTGTTTAGGTCTTGACTCCGTTGATTCGTTCGCTGTCTCACAGAACAGGATAGATTCTCGGAGGATCAGAAGAAGTAAGAGTTAGGGAAGACTAAACGTACGGAAAAAAGAAAGAGAAAAACTCCAACTTCTAATCAAAAATATTAATGAGGGGAAAACCAAACGCAACGTCAAGGGAGCTAATAAAAAGATTACTAGACTTCTAATCAAGACCAAACAAGAGAAACCTAACTAGCCAAAAAGAGAAAGCTTAAAGATTACTCGACTTCCAACCCTGACTATTGAAGAAAACCTAAATAGTCTAAAACGGAAAACAGAAACATCATTCGACTTCTAACATTTCATTTCCAGTGGTCCCTTTCTTAATTTCTTTATATTGCCTTGGCCGGTGCACCTCCTACATAAAATCAAAGAAATCGATACACACATACGCTTATTACAATGGGTCTTATGGCATCTGCTTTCAATCACAAGCTAGTCAGAATACGGGATGGGGGTGGGGAAACATGTAAACTAGAGGCATGGGAGGCAGAGGAGCGGACACTTAACAGAGCTTCATGAGGGACATCAATTTTCCACGTTATGTATGAGTCTGGATCAATTACTCATAGGAACGATGTGAGTAGGGGACAAGGGGACGTCATTTCCTCATGTCTGCTGCACGTATTGGCCTTATTACGTCTGTCAGGGAGATGAGAGAGGGACGGTGGGAGGCTGGGGGAGACTAAGGACAAACAGTGGTAAATCAGATGGTTCTTGTGATGGTGCTTGTGATAGAGCTGTGTGTGTGTGTGTGTGTGTGTGTTTGTGTGTGTGTGTGTGTGTGTGTGTGTGTGTGTGTGTGTGTGTGTGTGTGTGTGTGTTTGGATATGAGAGAGAGAGAGAGAGAGAGAGAGAGAGAGAGAGAGAGAGAGATACATACATACATACATACACAGAGACACAGGGCCTGAGGGAACAAAGAATAGTCATGCAAATAAGAGAGACCATTTTAATTGCCGCTCTCCGACTACGACCACCATCACCACCACCACCACCACCACCACCACCACCACCACCACCACCACCACCATCACCAAAAAGTCTCCATCTGCAAGACAATAAAATTTAGCGTATGAAATGCCAATATTTTGCGCCGGATTCACTTCGTTTGCCTCCATTGTCTGCATTGAGTGGACTCGGACACTCTTAATGGGCTGTCTCACCGGCTCCACTCCCTCTTTCTCCCTCTCCCTCTCTCTCTCTCTCTCTCTCTCTCTCTCTCTCTCTCTCTCTCTTCAAGTCTTTGTGTTCTTGTGGAATGCTGTGGATTTCAAGGGGCGCTTACGTCTGCAAATTAGTGACTTTTTTTTTTTAATACTAACAGCTTCTACTTTGTCATTTTAACGAGGTATAGGTGAAAGACACAGAGATAAATGCGTCTTGATGTTTTCTCTCTCTCTCTCTCTCTCTCTCTCTCTCTCTCTCTCTCTCTCTCTCTCTCTTTCAACACTTGTTTTCTGTCGTAATGAGTCATGTGGTGGAGTAGTGAAATGGTCAGTTATATAAGCCAAATTCCACGCTAGATGCAGCCACCACCACTCACGTTTCTTGAGGACTACATGTTAATTGACTGATTTAACCTTCTAACTGCCTTGACTTTAGCTTAATAGAATGGTCAAGTTCGGAGTGTAGTTTTAAAAGGCACCATTGATAAAAAAAATTAATAGTGATGGGTATTTTCAAACGCTTTAGACGACAATTTAGACTATTTTCACAAGTCACAGAGATTATTAGTCAGGTTGTCATATTTTTTTTTTATGGCAGTGCTGTATCTTCACCAATTTACCATGAGAATATCCAGGAAGCACAAACCAACCTTCACTAAACGCTACTAAAATTTTCCCCTGAAGAAGCATTGGCGAAACTAGTCAAGAATAAGCTCACCTCCCAGCACCTGTGTTTCTTTTCACCTCCTCCTCCCACGACTAATATCATTGATCACACACATAAACGTTTGAGATCATGGACCAAAGATCAATCGGAGACTGCAATTTATTTTTCTAGTGCCTTTTATTTTTCATGACTTGTAAAATTGTCTAGTGTTACACAAATGAAGCAAAACATATTAGGTATACGACGAACGGTATATGTGAAACACGAGGCAACTTCATAACTTCTCCCCAACACGAGTGACACTGATTTGATGTTCCTGGACGTATCGGAAACAGAAAACCTCATTACTCTGAGATAAAGCAACAGATATCACGTACTATCATATACCGCATCGTATATTTAGAACTCTACGTACCTTCCTAACCAACCAACTCTTACTCATGTTGTAAGACGTATGGAAAACTGAAAAGCTCATTATTCTCAGATAATGCAATAATATATCATGTACTGTCATACACGGCATCCTATTCAGAATATCACGTAGCTTCTCAACCAGGTCTCTTACACATGTTCGAAGCCATATCGGAAATAGAAAACCTCCTTACTCTCTAATGAAGCAATATATATCATGTACAGTGATATACAGCACTGTATATAAAGAACACTACGCAACCTTCCCCACCCCACGAGTGTTACCAATGTTAAATGTTCTAAACCACATCGGAAACTGAAAAGCTCATCTCTCTCTTAGATTACACGAGAGATACCATATCTCATATCACGGTATATTTAGAACACTACTAACTTCTGCCACCCACGAGCGTCACCAATGCCTGATGTTCTTGTAGGCGGCATCGGAAACTGAAGAACTCATTACTCAGAGGTGCTCGCTGCCGTCTTTGTCCCCATTGCGGTGCGGGAAATGAAAGTGAGGTTGAGTGCAGAGTCCCGCTTTGGCCTCTCATCCCTCACGTGTGAACCCTTGGGCCAGGCAGCCGTGTTTGGCCAACCTCCAGTACAGTCTAGTAGAAAAGAGAGAGAGAGAGAGAGAGAGAGAGAGAGAGAGAGAGAGAGAGAGAGAGAGAGAGAGAGAGAGAGAGAGAGAGAGAGAGAGAGAGAGAGAGAGAGAGAGAGAGAGAGAGAGAGAGAGAGAGAGAGAGAGAGAGAGAGAGAGAGAGAGAGAGAGAGAGAGAGAGAGAGAGAGAGAGAGAGAGAGAGAGAGAGAGAGAGAAAACAGAAACCGAGAGAGAGGAGAGAAAAGAAAGAGAAAAGGAAAACAGAAACCGAGACACACAAAGAAACAAATAGAAACAGACAAAAGTAAAAACAAAAAAGACAAGGTGTGTGTGTGTGTGTGTGTGTGTGTGTGTGTGTGTGTGTGTGTGTGTGTGTGTGTGTGTGTGTGTGTGTGTGCTGATATAATACACTTCACTCAATGTGGTCTTTTTCATTTTGCTTTTCTGTGTTCTTTTTCAGTTTTTTTTTCAGTTTGTTTGATCGTCTTTCATCTTTCACATCTATTGCTAAATCTCTTTCCGTGCAGTTTTGAACTTCGATATATATATTTTTTTTTATAAATTCCATTTTTTTCTGGTTTGTCTTGATGCTGGTGAGAATAAAGGGAAACTTTACCTAAAAACTGGTCATACTTCCCAGACACAAAGAGGAAAATCCAGACAAAGGCCAGACAGACAGACAGACAGACAGACAAACACAGACAGACAGACAGACAGACAGACAGACAGACAGACAGACAGACAGACAGACAGATAGACAGACAGACAGACGGGCACCCACCACAACTATTCGTATTTAATCAGTCCTGTTGGGTGAAAGAATTATTACGGTGAGTTTCGGCGTCAAAAAAGAATAAAGAAGAAAATGGGAACACGAGTCAAGGAAACATGAATTTGTGAAAGAAAATGTTGATCACAAAAGAAAAATCGTCAAAAAAACGGCACGCGATATTAGTTTCCTGTTGTAACTTCCATCTTTGATATTTTTTTACTCGAGAGTATAGTCCTTTTCTCTCTCTCTCTCTCTCTCTCTCTCTCTCTCTCTCTCTCTCTCTCTCTCTCTCTCTCTCTCGTAAGTCTCAGTCTCCACCACGCCTTTTCTCTCACATTCATATTCATTCCTTCATTCTTCGCCTGCAAACGACGCAAGTATTTTAGCTCAACTACCTCTAGCAGCGAGTCTCTTCCTCCTGCCGTACGTTGATCCTCCCACGTCCTCCTGCACACTAACTCTCTCTCCTCGTCCCCTTTTCCCTTTGGCTGCAGAACGGAGGCACGCGTGGTGAGCTTCCTCTCTTCCTCTCCTCCCCTGTGTTTCCCTTCCAGTCATTCCAGGACGATATGTGACGGCTATGTGTCCTGTTTGGCAGTGCAAGTGTGGCTCTCCTCGCAGAAAACGCCGAGCCACGTGAGGTGTTGAAGGCAAAGGTTTCCTGGGTTTTTGGCGAAGGGGGAGTTGTTGTCACTGCTGTCCCATTCTTCTCCGCTCCATTAGTGTATTTTCAAACAGATTCCTATGTCTTTTCGTTCAAGGAAGGGCCAGAATGGAAGGTACAGGAGGTGAATGTCTTAGTTTTAGCAAAGGGGAGCATGTTATCCACGTCTTATTATTCTAGAGATATTATATCTTTTAGTACACTACAGAAATATAAAAGTATTTATTAAAAGATGATAGGCAAATTAAGAAATCTCAATTTATTACATCGTTCAATTAGGAAATCAGGAATTGGAGAAAGAAAAAACTGTTGACACTTCTGCATCATTCTTCTGTGATCCATTAGTGCATATTTTCGTAGAGTTTTAAGGGTTTATGTGTATTTTTTTTTTTTTTTCGTGCAAGGAGAGGGTAGAAAAGAAGACACAGTGAGCAAATGTTTCTCCAGTCTAGCACGCTACCCAGATTATGTTATCCTCAGCGTAATGGATTCTTTACCACAACAGCTCAACATTATAATAGTTCTAACAACGAGGGGTGACAGGAGGGACTAAGGGCGCTCTAACCACAACAGCGACTACTACAATACCGGGAATTGTGACAAGAAGGAAAGGGCCGCTGCTACATACATAAAGTTGGGCAAAGTTTGGACACCTTCAAGTGGTCAGAGAGTTTGTATGTTTACCGCAGCAACGCTTCGCGACTTGTGTGAGTTCTGTAGGTGTTTCCGCACTGCAAAGCTAAAGGATGATGCCGTTATTCATAAAGTTGATTCTGTGATCAATACATTTACTTGAATAACTTTTCGCTCTACTGAATACAAAGACTGACAGAAGGTCATTAACTACTCCCCTCACTTTTTTTTAATGTAAGAGCGGAAATCTGACCAAGGGGAACAAAAGCTATTAAACAAAAAGATCCGTTTGGATGCCTCATTGTTTTAATTGTTTTATTGTACGAGCAAAATAGAATAATAACATAAGGAAAATTAAAATGAGCATAAAACATACCTACCTATATTATAACTGTCTTTCAGCAAAAAATATCTGTAGTAGAGTAACAGGTACTGGCAGTTCGGCGACTCTACATCCTTAAAATACAATGGGATTATTTACATTTGAAATTATGACCGATGGAAAACAAGATCCATTACAAAACAGCAAGTAGTAGCAGGACAGCAACACTATTCACAATTTCCAAATACCTACGATGAAATTATAATATTCAGAATTGTTTCCAAAAAATCTTGTACCAGAGCAGGCAGTGAGTGATGAGTGTAGTGTTGTTGTCGCGTCCGTCATGGAGTGTGCCCGTTAACCATTGTTTATTACCCTCACCAAATTAATGACGCGAGGACCGCCGGGGTATTTGTACCAGATGACGACACACCTCCGCGCACTCCCGCCCCAAACCGGTGTCACGACCAACAGTGTATATAAACTGGATAGAAATTAATTCACGTTAAATGTCATGAAGTTTAGTGAATTTCGCATGTATAAGCTAAAGAGAAAATTAACCTCTTCAGTACCATGACACGTTTTCATATTCATTCTGGTTATTATTTGGTGCTTTTATACAGCTCCAGAAACTTATGTGGGGATT